>NW_022436976.1:27804461-27804777 GCF_009761245.1 Sapajus apella | reverse complement strand
ATATATATATATATATATATATATATATATATATATATATATGGGCCGGGCACAGTAGCTCACACCTGTAATCCCAGCACTTTGGGAGGCCAAGATAGGTGGATCATCTGAGGTCAGGAGTTCAAGACCAGCCTGACCAACATGGAGAAACCCCATCTCTACTAAAAATACAAAATTAGCTGGGTATGTTGGCACATGTCTATAATCCCAGCTACTTGGGAGGCTGAGGCAGAAGAATCGCTTGAACCCAGGAGATGGAGGTTGCAGTGAACTGAGATTGTACCATTGCACTCCAGCCTGGGCAACAAGGATAAAA
>NW_022436976.1:27729945-27804361 GCF_009761245.1 Sapajus apella | reverse complement strand
ATATATATATATATATACATACACATATATATATACATGTAAAGGTGTAAATAGCTTTTTTAAACCTTGAGCTTTTTTAAACCTTGATTTTTTCATCAGTAAAATGGGAATAATTGCTTGTCCCTCATAGCATTTCTGTGAGAATCAAATGAGATGTTTTGACATAAGGAAAACGTCAGTAAATGGCTGCATTATTCATTATTGTTGTTATTGTCTGTTTGCTTTAGCACTCAGGTCAAGAAGCTTGAATGATGTTCAGGGCTTCCTTCCTCTGACTTTCTCTTCTGCTAGGCCTGTGGGTGTTACAGGCCACCACCATCTCCTTTCTGTGGCTCTGTCTTTCTTTTTGCTACAGAGAGGAATGGGGACTGTCCTAGGATTGTTTAGAAACAACTCTGTTTTCAAAGGTCTAATGAGTCACATCTATGTATAAAGAAGTGCTGTACATTGGTCTGCAACAAGAGCTGTGTAGTCCCAGTCTCTAAGCAGAAGCTGGGAACTGGAACTATTCTCTCACTGAGTATGTGTGGTGGTAAGGCACAGTGGAAAAGCCCAGGCTTGGGTTGCTAGAGACCTGAGTCCAAGGCTGAGGTTCACCAGTGACTGGCCAGCAGGTCCCTGGACAAGTCTCTCCTGTCTCTTTAAGCCTCAGTTCCTCCCTTTGTAAGATGGAGAAATACCTGCTTCAGAGGGGGAAATTATATATATACACATATATATATAGATATATATATCTATATATATGCACATACATATATACAAATTGGATAAACATGTGCTTGTCACAAGAAAGGTGGAAGGAGTGATAATGGTTACTTTGGTAGAAACACATTTGGAAAATCGCATACATTTAAATGTTGGCATCACACAAACGGGTTAATAGCATAGGTGGATTTTGTTACATGACTGTGAGATTGCCTTTGAAAGCAGATGGGTAGAATACCTTTGGGATTTTATGTAAGGCATTTAACAAGGACCAGTGAAATGAAAGAATGTTTTTATCAGGAGGAAAAAATGAATCCCTTTTTTATAGATGATATTAGCTGTGACATTGTCTCTTACTCAGGAGTGGGAGGACCTGGTGCAGATGGGACAGATGGAGGAACTGGATCTATACCGAATGCCCTTGTGAGATCTTGTCCTAGAACACTTTAGGTTAGAAGCTCCTTATAAAATAAGGCAAATACTGTAAAGCTGCTGTCCCTAATATAGATGAGTAAACCAGTAGCTCCAGATAATCTTGATATTTTTATTTCTCCTAATTCAAAACATTATGTGTAACTATTTTTATTTTTTGAGATGAGGTCTCCCACTGTTATTCAGGCTGGAGTACAGTGGCATGGTCATAGCTCATTGCAGCCTCAATCTCCTGGGCTCAAGCAATCCTCCTGACTCAGCCTCCTGAGGAGCTGGGACTAGAGGCGCATACCACCTTGCCTGGCTAAGTTCAAAATTAATGCATAGAGATATAATCTCACTCTGTTGCCCAGGCTGATCCTGAACTCCTGGGCTCAAGCAATCTCTCCGCCTCAGCCTCCCAAAGTGTTAGGGTTACAGGAGTGAGCCACTGCTCCCAGCCACCTTATCTTTTAAATATAATCAGTCTCTTTCTTAAAAACAAAACAAAACAAAACAAAAACAAAAAGTGTTAATACCTCCCAGTAAAATGAAATAACTTCTCCCTATAGGCTCCAATCTTCACCCACTTTTCCTTCTGGGGTGTTGTTACATATTTCCGATAAAGTATTTCAATGTAGTGTATTTAATTAGACAGTTTCCAAGTCTGCCCGGCATGGGGTAGAATCATCACTCTCATTATGTTCCACTTCAAACAGGGGGTCTGGGAAAGGAATTCATTAGCAGAGCCCAAATGCTGAGGGCTCATCTCCCTTGATAACACCACCACCCAGAATCAAATTCCCAGCTCAACACCTAACACACTTAAAGGCAGTTTGTCACGACATATACACGTTGTTGTTTAAAGAGCATTTCTTTGTTTGAAGTCTCCTACCTGTAGATGCAGCTGGAGTGACTTAAAGCACCCTGCTGAGATTTTCCGAGCTCATACCCTGCCTCCTATCCATCTGTCACTGAGTGTGCTGTTCCAGTGTTAGTGTAAGGCCTTGGGGAGAGGGACATCATGCAGCCACTTGATTTGATGTTTGGAAGTCTTTGATGGTACCTCATTAACCACAGCACAACGTTTTAGCTTTTAAGGTTCTAAACCATCTCTCCAGTCCTCTCTCTGACCATCATGCCCCATCTCTATCCTGCTGCCTCAGCCATCCTATACCACCATGTTTTCCTGTGCCAGGGAATAGCTTACACTCCTGAACATGGCAGGCATGAATTCTCATGCCTCTGTACTTTTGCCCCTGTTGTTCCTTCTGCTTGAAATGTCTTCCCTTTTGTTCTCTGGTCAGCAAACCCCTATTTACTCTCCAAAGCCCAATAATATATCTTCTCCTTTCAACAGTACTGGTTCTTCTTCCTCTTCCTTCTGATGTTCCAACAACACATGGCATTAGCTCTCCCATAGCACATTCCAGCAGATATCTTCATCATATGCTGTGAGGTCCTTATGAATAACTGCAAGCTAGAGTGCAAAAAGCACGAGCTGTGGATTCTGACAATTGCTCTCTCACCTCCTAGCCACGTGGCATTAGGCAAAATGGGTAACTTTCCTAAGCTGACATTTCCTCAAATATATAATGGAAACAATTGCCTGGAGACAATAATAACCCCTGTATAGCATGTCTGGAGTGAAAAGTGAAAGTTACAGCATATGCAAGGTACTTTGTAGAGAGCAAGTATCAGTAGATAGCAGCTATTACTGCATCCGCAGCTCTGTAATGAGGACTCAATAACTATGCTCTGAGGTTTATTCCTCTCTAGGTGTGCCCTCTGGAAGGCAATTAGCTTTTAAAGGAGTAGCACTTTAAGAAGGAAAACTTACCATGAATCCATCAGAAGCTAAAGATAAAGGATTATTGCCATTTTTTTATTGCCTCCATATTAATCCTCATTATACTCCTATTAGCCAAACGTGGGCCTTTTAAATAAGTCTCCAAAGGTGGGAAGACTTAGGTTTGGAGGAGCTTCATCTGATATAGGGACTCATTGAGTGGCATTCACATCTGCTAAATCAATCAGCTGTGAATCATGCATGACTCCACACCCCTATCCCACAAGAAACAGGAACTGAGTGGGAGCAGCTTGAGGACCAGCGGATCTGAGAGTAGTGTTTCCATCCATGGCAGAACAGGAAGTTTGCTCTCTTAGGAAACAGAACAGCATTTACCTGAAAATAAAAAGTTAGATGGAAAAAGAAAGAAAGATCAAGCAAAGGAGGAGAAATTTGTGCAAAATTGTCAAGGCCTACGTAATGACATCTACGGACATTTAGGGTCTAGTCAAGCTCTTTGACATTTGGTTTATTCATTCCTTTCTACATTCAGCTATTCATTCGTTCAAGTCTTTATTGAACATATTCCAGATAAGGGAATAGAACGTAAATATGAATTAAGTATAGTTCCTGACTTCCTGGAGTTCACACTCTGCTGGGGAAGGCTATTTTTACTGTTTGTTTTGTTTCTATCAACCATTTCCTCTATGGTTCTCCCAGCATGTGTAGTAAACTTCTTTCCTTAAATGTCAGCCTGGCACTACTATGCTAAGGAGATCCAGAGAGAAGGCTGGGTTCTGCCCACACTTAAACCAGAGGGAACACTTAAAATAGGGAACACAACAGAAGTCAAAATTGAGGATTCCAATTTCTCCCCAAGTGGAGGTTCTTAGCTTAGAGCTCTTCTCTCACCTCCGAAGGTTAGGGTATTGCTTGAACAAGAGCTTTGCCTTAAGATTTTTATAGAGAATATTTTGAAAAACAGTGAAAAAAAATAAGACATGGGTTAGGGACATTTTGCTGACAGGAAGCCAAGTGGTAGAGGAAGATCCGCATTTACTGGGCATCTGCTGTGTGCTCGGTGTTGTGGCCATTTGCCCATCTATTTAAAAAATTATCTTCTAATTAACTCTAATGTATGAAACCTTTGGAAGCACTATTCATAACTTCTTTAATTTTGGGGAAATAGCCACCAGCAGGAAGTGTTTTGCACATTCTTGATCCCAACTTACTTTGGAAAATAGGAAAGCCAGAGACCCATTCAGAAAAAATAAGTATGATTCTAGAATTATACTCTGCTAGATATGAAGGGAAATAATGTTAACTAACTTTCTCAGTGGGAAGGCAGTAGGATGTTTACCTATCTGTATATTCACTCATACAATCAATAAATGTTTCCTGTGTACCATCTAAGCACCAGGCCAGGCATTGGAAAAGGGTGTCAAATAAATAAGACACAATCTCATCCTTTAAGGAGCTTGGAGCCTGATGGAGGTAACAGTCAGACATCCAGTCTACAACACCATATGACAGCACCATGAGAAAAGTCAGGGAAAGAAGCCACAGCAGCACATACCAGGGGCTGCTGATGAGATCAGGGAGGACTTCCCTGTGAAGAAACCCATGGCAAGAGAGGAAAGGCAGGGCAGTGGAGAAGACGTTTGGATAGAGAGATGCGGCATCTGGATACCTCAGCGTTCTACTTTTTTTTTTTTTTTTTTTTTTTTTTGAGACTGAGTCTTGCTCTGTTGCCCAGGCTGGAGTGCAGAGGTGCTGTCTCAGCTCACTGCAAACTTTGCCTCCCAGGTTCAAGCAATTCTCCTCCTCAGCCTCCTAAGTAGCTGGGATTACAGGCATGCACCCCTACGCCCAGTTAATTTTTGTATTTTTAGTAGAGACAAAGTTCTACCATGTTGGTCAGACTGGTCTCAAACTCCTGACCTCGTGATTGGCCCGCTTCCGCCTTCTAAAGTGCTGGGATTACAGGTGTGAGCCACTGCACCCAGCCGGGATTCTAGTGTTTTATAAGCCACAACTCAGCAAAATGGGGCATGCGCCCTTTGCTCCACTACTTAGCACCAATGTCGTTTCTGACTTGAACATAACTCGTGGATTTGTGAAAATCCACCCCATCTTTCCCCACCATATCTAAGGAAAAATACTGTCTCAAAGCTTAATAGAGAAACCGGTGTTCCAGTCTTACTGTGTAGTTTTTGGGGGATGATGTTAATTTCTTAGTTTTAGCATCTTCTTCTGCTACATAGAGGTATAACAGCTGCCTTGCAGCATTGTTGCAAAGGTTAAATGAGATAATGTGCCTGCAGCACCTAGAACTGCATCTGCCAGGCGCTTATGAGTACGTGGCATTTTCTGCCACTGTTGTTGTTATTACTACCACTATTATAGTCTTGAACAAAGATTAAGGTGTAATGTTAATGTCTTTGATTGCAACTGTGTCTGGAAGGAGAGATATATTAGAAGAAGGATGGCCCCTCAATAAAAAGATTTTCAATGTTCTCTATTAGAAATCATGAGCAATCTGACCTTGTAAAATATAAAATGGTCTGAATTCTTTACATCCTGGCTTGGTTCCTAAAGGCAGCTAAAGTGAAATTAGAGACAAAGAGAAACATTGCAGGGAAAGGCAGCCACCTTAATTTCCGAGGTGAATGAGATGGATAGCTCCGGTGCCCAGCGGTAAACCTCTTAGTAGTTATGAAACTGAAATTACATTGTTCCAATAAAAGGGAAAGTTAAAGAAGGGCGCACTCTACATAATGGCCTCTTGTTAGGCCTTTCTGATTACCTGAGCACTGTTTTTCGTGAAAACTGCCAGCACCCAGTGTTTCAGGGCCACCATCCGCTGGGGGCAGACAAGAACCGTTTATTTAGCCAAATGAAAATTTGCACTTAAATAAAAATACTAGTGGCGTTTGGGCTGGAGAAACAATTACCTAGACTCAACATCGCAGCTGCAAATTGCATTGGCAGTAAAAGCAGGTCGGGGGCACAGATTACACTGCTGCTGCCTGACATCAAAGGCAGCCAGCCTTGTTTCTTCATCTGCAGTTTGAACAGTATTTCTCTTTGATCTTGGACACCAACAACCAGTGTGGGGGAGCCAGGGGAGGAGAGGAAGTGCTTGTATTGATGTGTAACAACATACAGCCCACCGAGGTTGCGTGGTTGAAATGCCAAGTAGGGTCAGGAAAACTCCATTTAAACAAACAGCTGAAAACTAGGAAAAGAATCAAGATAGCATGGTTACATTTAATCACTCTATCAACAAGTCTTTGGGGACTCAGTGGCATGCCCTTGCTGTGCTGGTCATTAGTGGGAAAAGGGAGGAGCATGAGTGAGAAGGTCTGCGTGTGATAGAGTCAGAGTCTTGGCCACAAGTCCACTTCTGGGACTACTATTTAAACTTTTTATACCTTATTTTTCTCCTCCAGGCCTATCACAGACCTATCCCCTTTTGTTTACTGATTGGCTCCCATCTGCTGGGGTTTACATTTAGTCTTTGAGATTTGGATTCTAACTTTTCCCTACCTCCCTCTCTCTTGCCATTAATCACAACTCTATGACTTTCTTGGGGTGGGCATCCATCCCTACCTTCATCACTTAGGCCCCAGTTCCTAAATATGCACCCTCAGGCTATACTTCCATTAGGCCACCCACTACTCATTTAGGAGGGACAAGTCAGACAAGCTCACCCCCTACTCCCCTGCAGACTTCCAGGTCCTTTCATGGACCAGGACTGTATTGCATGCTTTTCTTAATCAAAATACTGGTAAAGGAAAGAGAGTGGCCACAGTTAAAATAAACAAATTGCTCCATGATCTGGGGAGGGCCCCTTGCTTAAGTAAATATCTAAGTAGAGAGTAGGCACTCAAATAAAATTGGATCTCTGTCAGCAAAAAGAAGTGGGGAGGGCAATGGTTCGGCTAACAGTGTCTGCTACCATCTCTCATAGCCATCCACCCTGCCATTCCTGTTACCCTCACCCAGATGAGGTTTCAACTGAGCTCTATTCCCAACGTGGTTTCTTCTAATGTAACAATCATCCTGCAGCCAGAGTAAAGTTTGCATAACACAAATACAATTAGAATATTTTAATAGCTCACTGTTGGAATAAAGCCTAAACACTTTTAGAGTGGCGCACAAACTTCCCCTAGCTCTGAGCTTTAGCTTCTTCCCATGTTATGCTATCCCATTGTGCTGGAAGCGCCAGACTACCCTTTTTGGCCTGATGAACTATACTTGTCACTCAAAACCCCACTCAACAATATCTGTTCAATCTCCTGTACCAGTGGAGGCCCAGAGCACTGCATCTGAGAGCTGGGCATGGGGACATAGTGAATTTGACCAAGAGGCAGCTGAGTATGCAATCAGGAAAGCTGATAGACAGTGGCTAGGGGCAGAAGGCAATTTAGGAACCTGACGGTTTAAAGCAGAAGTCCCTAACCCCAGGACTATGGATTAGTATTGGTCCATGCCCTAGTAGGAACTGGACTGCACAACCAGGAGGTAAGCAGAGGATGAGTGATTACCGCCTGATCTCTGCCTTTTGTCAGATCAGTGGCATTAGATTCTCACAGGCACATGAACCCTATTGCGAACTGTACGTGTGAGGGATCTAGTTTGCATGCTCCCTACGAGAATCTGATGCCTGATGGTCTGAGGTGGAACAGTTTCATCCTGAAATCATCCTTGTCCACACTGCCTGGTCCATGGAAAAACTGTCTTCCAATAAACTGGTCCCTAGTGCCAAAAATTTGGGGGCCACCAGTTTAAAGGGTGCAACCAAGGGTCCAAAAGAAAACAAAAGAGACAAAGTCTAAGAACAGCAACCTAAGGACACAAACATGGGGCATGAAAACAGTTTTGAGATACTGCTTGAGACTGGAAAGGGGAGCCTAGGATGGGCTCCTGGCACAGGGAGAAGGCTGCAGAGCACTGAGGAGCCTTCCCCTGGCCTGCTTGCTCTTTGGTTTATTGCTTGCCCTTTGCTTGCTCTTCGCTGTACTGCAGAAGCCTGATCCCTGCAGGCTGAGTGTTCCAGGCTCCTGCATTATTAGCTGATTTCTAGCTAGTGGGGAAACACTGGTGAAAGATGGTGCTGGTTGGTGGAATCTCATTACTCCCTGGTCTCTACTTTGGGCAGCACCACCAGCAGCTCTGTCCCATGGCTAGACCCTCTACTGGATAGACCCACTGGGTTGCAGCTCCCCAAGTCACTCTGGCTGCTGGGATCCAGTGATACCACCTTACCCATTTGTCCCTCCACCTAAGGGTGGCAGCACCCTCCTGCTGTCATTAATCGCTGGGTGCCTCACAATCTCCTGATGGCTTTGTAGGTTTGCAGCTCTGTCATCACTATGTAACCAACCCTCCAAATTAAATTTCCTTTGTTTTACATTCTTTGAGTGGATTCTGTTTTCCTGATTGGACCCTGACTGATACAGGTAGGCACTGAGCCAAGTCTGTAAGATTTCTCTGTGAAATCCTTCCTTGTTCCCTTGTTTGTTTTGCTTTTAGGAAGCAGAACAACATGGTGATAAAGAGAAAATGGTTTGCAGTTGCTAACCAGGATTCAAACTAAAGCTCTGCCGTTCATTAACTGACAGGCTTGGTCAAAATCACCCAGCCCCTTTAAGTTCTGGTTTCTTCAAGTGAAGTTAAAAGTAGTATCTTCATCCAGGCATGATGGCTCATGCCTGTAATCCCAGCACTTTGGGAGGCCGAGGCGGGTGGGTCACGAGGTCAGGAGATCAAGACAATCTTGGGCAACATGGTGAAACCCTGTCTCTACCAAAAATACAAAAATTAGCTGAGTGTAGTGGCAAGCGCCCAAAGTCACAGATGCTTAGGAGGCTGAGGCAGGAGAATCTCTTGAACCTGGGAGGCGGAGGCTGCAGTGAGCTGAGATCATGCCACTGCACTCCAGCCTGGGTGACAGAGAAAGACTCCATCTCAAAAAAAAGAAAAAAAAAAAAAAAGTAGTATCCTCTTTTTACCACTGTTAAGACTGAATAAGGTACTATATATAAAACACTTAGGCCAGCCTCTGACACAAAGTAAATGTTCAAGAAATGGTCCCTTACCCATCCCTCTATCTATCATAACACCTTTTCAGTGTAGCTCAGTGAGAGATTTATTTAAATGTCTTTGTCATCTGCTAGGTCAGTGCTTATTAAACTTTAAGGTGCATCTAAAGAACCCTGGGGTGGCATTAAAATGCAGACTTGGATTCAGTCAGTCTGGGGTGTAGACCTGAGATTTTGCATTTCTATCATTCCTCTCAGCTGATGCTGACACTGTGGTCCAAAGGCCATACTTAAAATCGCAAGTCTTTAAACTAAGGTTGGCAAACTTTTTCTGTAAAAGGCCTTAGAGAAGCATTTTAGGTTTTAGACCTTCTAGTCTCTGTTGCACCTACTCAACTGTGCCAATGACACTGGATTTGGAAAAATAGGCACTGGGTTGAATTTGGGCCCAGGGCTAGAGTTCTCTGACCCCTGCTCTAGGCTATAAGTTGTCTCAGGACATGGTCTGTTTTATTGACCTCCTTATTCCCATCCCCCAGCACAGAGCCTGGCCACAGAAGATGCTCAATAAATGTTTGATATATGACTAAACAAACTCTTAGCGTGTACTTAGTCTCTACTGTGGAATTGGAAACTCCAATTTTAGTATTTGTTGAGTGTTGACTATGTTCCGGGAAATAGTCTATGTACTGAATGTTATTAACCACCACAAGAGACAGGTATGACTACTATCCCCGTTCTACAGATAAGGCACACAGAGGTTAGTTGACTATGCATAGGTCACAGAAGAGCCACAACAGAGGACAGAGCAGGCTTCAGTGTCCTTGCTTTCCCACTAAGCAACCTGCTTGCCTTGGGGGCTCCTTCCCACCAATTTTTTTCTGTTAATCTCTCTAGAGAGATTATAATTTCCTGGAGGGCTAGAGTTACATAAGTCTGTTCTTGCTCTATCACTCCCAGACCCCATGACAACATGTTGAGCACATGGCAAGCACTTACTGAGGAATTCTTCCTGACAGATATTGTTAAGTATCCTACCCTGGACACCCATTGCTGTGGATCTGGGTCACAAGTAAAAGGTACTGAATGAAGATCTCTGTGTCCCCAGCTTTTACATAGAAGTTGAACCTGAAGGTGCCAATTATCATATCTAAAAATTATTAATACCTAAAAAGGTATTAACAATTCATCAGTTACATTCATGAAAGGACAGATTCCTGACACCATGTAGTTCCTGGTGGTCGGAGATTATGTGCCCAGTGGAGGCCTGAGGATTGAATAGTGTCCACCATGTATGTGTTGACCAATAAAAGGAGGGAGCAAAGCAAGAAAGTTAGAAGAACATGGATGGACTTTCAAGTGGTTGGCGCTCTACCCAGATTCAGCTGTGGGCTGGTTGGGTATATTTATGACCCTAACCCTTCTCTCATTGGAAAATAAGGGCTTTGGACAAGAGTATGGCTTAGGTTCTTCTAGTGTCAAATATTATAACTTTAAAAAGAAATTATATTATTAAAGAGATTTTGAAGAACTTTGTCCGTAAAGGAAATGACCCCAAACTATTAGGATTTAAAAACAAATGTCACTTTGTGTGGTTGGTGTCTCTGCTTCTGGCAGTATTATCCCTTTTCTGTGGCCTCTTTTTGGTTCACCATACTACTATAATAATTTCTAATGTGTTTCAAACCAAGAAATCAGGCAATCAGGATTATAATAACTGTTAAAAAGGTACAAATTAGTAAGTGATGGCCTTACAGACTTCTCTAGCTAATGAAGATGAGATTCAATGTATAGGTTCTGTGATAGCTGTTTCAGTCGTGCTGTGAGATCACTTGTGTGTGTGTATATGTGTGTGTGTGCTTATTTATGTAATGATGTCATTAGATATTGGATAAAAGTATTCATTAAGACAATGATACTTTGTTATTGTCTCTACTTAATGAATGAGGAAACCACAAATTGAGATGGTTCGACACTTGCCCCAGAACATATACCCAGAAATGTCTTATTTCTAGTTACAATGTGAAGGCAGATAAGGAAACCAAGAAGAAAGTGTGGTTTCCAAACATTCCCCAAGTTACCAATGCCTTGAAGGCAAACAGCCAATACATCTCTGCTACTTTCTCTTCAAGGCTGCCATGAACCAGACATGGATTCACATGTTTTAACCTACCTCTTCTCCATAGGATCCAGTGATCCCAGCACTGGCTGGCAGGTCAGCCTTCTCACTGCAGAGACTGCATTGTTTTTGTAGAACTTTCAAGGGCACATTTCCTGGTATAGTAAGTGTTGCCATGGAGCCTCCCCTGTCATGTGAATCTGCGGCTGTCAAACCACAGAGAGACCACACTGAAGTGGCAAAGCCTTTACTTAGCTCTGTCCAGCAATTTACCCTTTAACCCCTTTTCATTCCACAGATATTTGCTGAGGGCAAACTGAGAATTCAGTTGTAATTGCCAACATTTATGTGCCTGGCCCTGTCATATATGCTTTACATTTATCAACATATTGAATCTTCATAATGGCCCTAGGAAATAGGTCCTTTTTTTACCCCTGCTTCACAAACATGGAAACTGAGGCACAGAGACTGAGTCATATGCCCAAGGTCACACAGCTGACAAGTGATGGAGCAGAATTCACACCCCAGCCATCTGTTCTTACACACTGTACTGTTACAAGAAAGACGCAACTCCTGCCCTCAAGGAGCTTCCATCTAATGGGAAATACAAAAGGTAAACCATTAATTTTAAAATGATGGTTTAATCACAGTTTAATGATGTGATTTAATTTAATTTAATTTAATTTAATCACATTAATGATGTGAAGGAGAAGTTCCAGGAAGGTTGAAAGCAGGTGCTGGGTGACCTGATCCTCACTGGGAACAGAGGGGATGTTTGGGAAGCCTGTTTTTACGTCGAGGAAAAAAAAAAAAAGTTGCCATTGAACTCCAAAGGATGAGCAGGAGTTCATCAGGTAAATTGAGAGATGAGTCTCCCTGATTAAATTTTTTAAAAGATGGTGAGATCTTAAGGCAAAGAAGAGCAAGAAGTGTTGAGGGAACCACAAAAAGCCAGTGTGGTGGAGTTCCGAGGTGGAGGTTATTGGTACCAGATGGAGTTAAAGAAGTGACCAGTGTCTGCATCTCCACTGTCTCAGCTCAGCTGCTGTGTTGGGAGGGGGACAGGCTGCTGCCACTGTCTCTATTTTGCTGATTGGCAAACAGGGTGGAAAATAAATGGCCTGAAAGCCAACAAGCCTGGGGCCTGTTTGTGACCCACCCAGGTCCCTGGCATGAGATCCTGGATGTCTTTCCTTGCTGCTTCCTCTCAGGATTCCCACAGGCAGTTCCAAAATAGTTACATCAGAGATTCTTTTATATTTAGAAAAGAAAATGGAACATTTATTGACCATTTACTCCAGTGTCAGTGGACAAAGCAGTCAGTAGAGGATGCCATGACAAGCCCCAAGAAAGTACATACAGGCCATGTTTTTTGCTTGCAAAGTTCATATAAGCATTAAAGTGAAATCATTTCTTCTCGCACCTTCCACTGCATCCCCAGCATTCAGGATCTCAGCAGGAAACTGATGGCATGCTCAAATTGGGTAACATGAAGGGAGTTTAACAGAGGACCCTATCTGCAAAGGTATAGGGCAAGCAGAGAGAAAACAGGAATAGCAATACTGGGCTCCAACATCACCCTAGCTCTGAAAGAGCAAGGGGAGACAGTGGAGTAAAGGGGGTGGTGGGTTGCATAGAGAGGGCTGCCTGACAGGAGTAGTGATGTTTAGTCCTAGGTATCACCATAGGCCGGTAATGAGGGGATCAATACCCCAACTCACTCTCTCCCACCCTCCAACCCTCTGCTAATGCTCCCTGTTGGCCAAACTGAACCAGATGTCATGAACAATTATAGGATAAATTGTGTTTCCCAAAATTCATATGTAGAAGTCCTAACCTCCACTACCCTAGAATGTGTCTGTATACAATGATGGGGTCTGGAAAGAGGTAATTGTGTTAAAATGCAGTAATTAGAGTAGGCCCTCATCCAATTGGACTAGTGTCCTTGAAAAAGAGGAAATTCAGACACAGACATGCACAGAAGGAAGGCAACATGAAGCCTGGGAGAAGGTGGCAATCTATAAGTCAAGGAAGGAGAGGCCTCAGAAGAAGCCAGCTGCACCGACATTTTCATCTCAGACTTCTAGCTCTCAAAATTGTGAGAAAATAAATGTCTGTTGTTTAAGCCACCCAGTTAGTGATGTTTTGTTATGGCAGCCCAAGAAAAAAAAATGCAGAAGTCCAGGATACCGTCAGTGGCACAGAGGCAGGTAGAGAGGGAGAGACAGAGGCTGTGGAGGGGCAAATGGAAGAGATCCTGTACAACTCTAATCAGGCCCCTCAGAAATGGGTGTTTCAAGATGTTCTAGAGCAGTGTCAATAAGGCTGGAAATATCCCAGTTGAATTATTGTTGTCCACAGGGTTGCTCTCCCTTTCCAGCCATGACCCATGGTCTCACCATAGTTCCCGTGCTGGCTCCTTCCCCTGGCCACGAACCCCAGTCTCAACCAGGTTGGGAGCCCCAGTTCTCAGACAGACCTTTCTGTGTGCTTCTGGCCACTTCTCTCTCCCTGAGTGCCTGGAGATGGTTGGGACCTTACCCTGCACATTTCACTAGACTGCTTGCCTGTAAGATAACAAACATCTTGACAACAGGGACTACTTCTCATTTATTTTTGACACATGAAAGAATGAGTGAGAGAATGGATAAAGAAAGGTAATATTTATTGATGACCATCTATGTGCCAAGTACTGAGTTCAGTGCTTTCATGTACTTTAACACTACCTGAATCAAAATCAAGGAGTCAGGAAAGAATACTTATTGACCATTTACTCACCATTTACTATGTGCCAGGCAGGGGTGAGAGCAAAATACTTAAACAGCATGGCACAGGCACCAAGAAAAACATATCAGAGCAGACACCAGCCATAGACCCAGGGATGGCTGAGCAGGTACCACTGGCTAAAAGTCATTCTGGTGCCAGGCTCCGTGCTGAAGGATCTCTCATGCATTATTTCACTGACTCCTAATAATGCCAACTGAGGTAGGTATTAATATCCCTGTTATATACAAATAAACAACTTGCACAGGAAAAAATGTTGATTGTGCAAGGTCACACAGAAAATAAGTGTGGAACTGAGACTCACATCCAGGATGGGCTCAGTTTTGAACACCATGCCGGTCTGTCTTACCATGCTGCCCCTGCATGTGATGTCCTTTCCCTGGGACTCTTTTCTTCCAGACATCCATGTGGCTTGCTTATTCCAGTCTTTGCTCAAGCGTCATCTGCTCAGCAATTCCTTCCATTTAAACGTAACCTGCTCATCACCACCCTGACACTTCTTTCTGTCAAGCTTTATTTTTGCCTGTAGCACTTATTTTATCGTGGTAAAAGATATACAACATAAAATTTACCATTTTAACAAATTTTAAGTGTAAAATTCAGTGGCATTAAGTGCATTCACAATGTTGAAAAACTGTTACCACTCTTCATATCCAGAACTTTCCCATCAAACCAAACAGAAACTCTGTACTTATTAGAAAATAACTTCCTGTTCCTGCCTCACCAATCCCTGGAAACCACCGTTCTACTTTCTGTTTCTATGAACTGGCCTATTTGAAATATCCCCCGTAAGTGGAATTGTATAATGTTTGCCTCTTTGTGTCTAACATTTCACTTATCATAACATCTTCAAGATTCATGCATATTGCAGCCTGTGTCAGAATTTTATTCCTTTTTAAGGGGTGAATAATATTTCACTGTATGTACATACCTGTACTACACTTTGTCTATTCATTTCTCTCATTAACGGCTATTTGGGGTATTTCAACTTTTAGACTATTGTGCATAATGCTTCTGTGAACAAATGTGTACACATATCTCTTTGAGTCCTTCCTTTCAACTCTTTTGGGTATATACCCAGAAGTCAAACTGCTGGATTATGGTAATTCTATGTTTAACTTCTGACGTTCCACCAAACTGCTGGATTATGGTAATTCTATGTTTAACTTCTGACGTCCCACCGAACTGTTTTGTACCTCTGTATCACTAATAACCATATATCATACTATATGTTTTATCCATTTATTTTGATTATTGCTTATCACCAACCACTGGGCTGTAAGCTTCAATTAAGACAGGATTTTTCTCTGATTCACTGCAGGCTCCATACCTAGAACATGTCTGGCACAAAGTAGGTACACAATAAACATTTGTTGAATGTATGAATGTATTTGGTGTGGATGCTGTTCTTGAGGTCAAGGGTCCTAGGGTCCAAAAGAGTCGGGTAAGGTCCAAAACAATAACATCAACTACAGAGAAAAAAACTGAAGTCAAGGAGGGAAATGAGAGATCAGAGTAAGGGATCCTTTTCTGTTCACATCCTAAAGCAGACCCAACAAAGTGAGGCGGCAAACAGAATAGCTAGCCACTGAGGTCATTGCTAGGGGGATCAGTAATCGTATGGGATAAGGTGCTCGGGAAAACGGGGATAGCTGAATAGTGGATGAGAGGGTCCTCCTTTGTGTTAAGAAATCATGAAGGTCCCTAAACAATGTTTTGAACTTACGGCCCAAGACAGTGCCTGCCACATATTAAGCATTAACAGATATTTTTAATCGATTGTTTTCTAATTCCAATCTATCACTAACTTGACATATGACTTAAGGCAAGTCACTTTTCTACCATGCAACTTTCTTTATCTGTAAACATAGTGGATATAGATAGGTCAATTAACTAAACTTTGGTTTAAACTATAAAAGCATTTCTCCCTAACAGATCCCAAACAGAAAAGTAAACACAAAGGGTATCCGAAAGAAGAGTGGAAGGCCTGAGGCCCTACCAGTAGTCCTCCCTCTCCACACCACAGTGGCTGAGAGTTGCTTCCTCCAGGATCCAGGTTTGCAGGTTCCTGAGCCATCGGATTCCTGAGGTTCATTCCAGCTCTGACATATACATAACACATCCCCATCATGTGTGCCACAGGCCCTTCTACACAGCAGTAGCAGCTATTTACTCAGTGCTTAGCATTTGACAGATGCTCTTCTCAGTGCTTTTCATGTATCAACTTATTCAATGACCAGTTCAGAGATGAGAATATTGGGACACAGAAAGGGTAAATCACTTCTCCAAAGCTACACACATAGTCAGGTTTGGAGCCTGGAATCAAACGTAGTTGTTGGGCTCCAAGGCCCTTGTTTTTGACCTATAACTCTGTCCCACCTCCCTCAATGGGTACACAGTATGCATTCCTGTCCTATTGAATAGGACCAAGGAAAAGGTAGCCTGATGAGGAGAGAAATGGAGAGAAATTAGAAGATAAAGAGGGAGAAAGAGAGTGTGATCAAGCCGTACCACAGAGATCACTTCGTTTTCTAGAGGGGAAGCAGGTGGTTGGTGGAATGGAGACACCAAGAGCCAATCTGCTGCTTACCCCATGGTCCTGGAACCAACTCTGATGAGGTGGCTTCTTCTGAATCTACATTTTCTAATCCAGAGATGGTCAAATCCTATTTTTATGGCAAGATCTTGGATGACAGCATTTCTTAAGAGGACTTTTCCAGAGAAAGGGGAGATGTCAACTTACCAAAATATTTTTTCTTACTGGAATAACAAAAATCTGCAAATAAGAATGGGATAAGGAAGCTGCCTATATTCTCAAACACCTTTTTCTTTTAATGAATTTAATGAATTAGAATATATGCTTTTGATTTTTATAAAGTACCAAAAAGCTTGGTAAGTATAATTCAAAGCCTCTTGACCAGTCATTTTCACATTATCTAAAGCCAACATTTCCATTAAAGTGGCACAACATTATGCAGAGTATAATTTTATGGTAAATCAGGAAAATGCAAAACTTGGCAGCAGATGAAGGTAAAGGACAAGGCTTACCTACAGGAACAGAGGGCCTCTCTGTGGTTTCCCAAGAGGTTCTAATGCCATTTGGGGGTGGGTACTTCACTGAATAGAGCTGTTTGCATGTTACGGGTGTCCACCATTCCAGACCCCTACCTACTACATGCCAGCTTCACGGTCCAGGAGAAGAGAGGAGAGACAGGAATGTATATCCCAGGCTATCATCCAAGACATCCTGTAGCACCTGATACATGGCAATGCACCTCTATTAAAGTTTATGTGCTTAAATACAAAATCAGATGTTTACAAAGCATAAAATAAAATACCCTTGAAGGCTAAAGACCATCTTGCATCAAAAGCTACTAATCACAAAAAAAAACCAAAAACACAATTTGCAAATAGCAGAACTAGAGAGGACCCCAGTGACTATCTAGTCTAGAGCATGGAAATCTTTCTCTGTAAAGGGCCTGAGTGTAAAATTTCAGATTTTGTGGGCCATGTTTCAACTACTCAATCTTTGCCTTTGTAGCACAAAGGCTACCCGTAGACAATATATTAATGTAAATGAATGGGCATGGCTGTGGTTCAATGAAGTCTACTGACAACAAAATTTAAATGTTTAAATATTTAAATAAAGACAGGAAGCAGTATGACTGATTTATTTTCTTTGCCTCAGGCTCCAATATGGCTCCATACAGCACTGTTACTGATCTCGTCACCACTTCCATTTTTGATAGTGTGCTAATTCTGAAACCTCTGCCTTTAATTTTGATTTTTTACAATGTTGCAGTGAGTATTAACTTACTTTGATGACTGGGTGTCAGTGTCCCCCTTAAGTTTTGCCCTGGAGACTAGCGCCTCGCTTGCATTGTTTAACTTTGGGCCCTGCCTCATGCTCCCAAACCTCCACCCTGTCACTGTTCTTCCTTGGGCCAGTCTTTTTAGTCCATTCCCCCAATGGCTCCACTCCTTGTCAAATTGAGTCCTAGTAACTTGGCTGTACATTTTCTTGGTGGAGGTCATGTCTTGACTCCTTCACCCTTTCACATTTCCTCCCACTCAGGAGCAACAACAAACCCCTCCTCACATCCCATGTCAGCAGCTCTCACCTTCAGATCCTTTGAAGGATCAGCTTCTGCTCCAAGAAGTCTTTCCTCAAAGATATTCCCAATGAAGAGGACCTCTTTCTAAGAAGGATTCTCCAATAACTGTTAAGAAAACTATCCCTGTTTCATCACATACATACAGCAGTGTGCCAGGCACGGAGAAGGAAATGCACCAGAGAAGTCTCCCCACCGGGCAGCGAACCCCTGAGGGAAAAGACTTAAAATTCCCAACCTCTAGCACACAGTGGACCCTCAATTAGTATTTATCAAACTGAATTGGACAAGTCCTTTCAACTAGATTTTCAGAGTGTAGAGGATTAAGGTAGAAATGGGGAGGCTCCAGGAAGACTGATTTCACACTCTTAGGGTGAGAGAAAGGCGGTGCTATTTTGTGGATTTTATTGGTGGAAATGAAATCACTGGGGAAAACTGCCAGTGTGGGCACTGTGATAGTGCTGGATCCGGAAAATATAGTAATCAACACTTGCACCCTAACTAGCTTGTCTATGGTAGGAATATACGTGTGTTTCCCCCATTTTTTTAAATTTTCCAGTATGCTCCTCTTCCACAGGAAGTGTAAGAGCCAGTTCAGAAATAAATTACCACTCTCAGCTAAACCCCCATTTCTCAAATCCTGAGCCTTCCTTTAGCCTATTTATTTAATTTTTCTTAACATATTTAAATCCATTGGAGGGAATTATGAGGAAGACAGATGAGACAGCTCACAAACATTTGTATGCACATTAAAATAAAGAAAATTAAATGAAAGATTAATAGGGCAGACAGGTAACCATGTAACGTGATTTCGCTTTGAAGCAATTTATTTCCATTCCAACTGTGATAAATAATCACCAAGTGATATAATAATTACCCATTTCTTGGTGTCGAATGGGATGTGGAAATTATTCTCTGAAGTGAAAACATCCTATGGACTTTCAAAAGGGAATGTCGCACATTCAATAAAGCTACAAACCATGACCCCAAAAGAAATTGAATTGGCCTGTTTGTATTCCCATCGCTATGTCTGAAAAGTATGTTCTCACCCTCTAAGGCAAACTTCCCTTTCTGTTTGATAAAGTCTTGTGATTTGCAACCATAAAAACTCTGAGGACTATAAATTTTGTGCCTTGGCACTCCCGTGTGAGATCAAGCCCTGCAAACGATGGCTGCTGAGGAAGGCAGAGTCTAAAGGTCACAGAACATTCCTCGTTTTGGTGGTTAGCAGCAGTCAATTTTAAATGCCCTCAGGGCTTAAGAATAATTGAATGCATTTTAAAATTAGGTCTTATTCAGTTAAAAGCAAGACCCCATCTGTAAACATTAATCAGCACCCATTAGAAGGATCTTCCTTCCTGGAGCTCTTTACTGCCCATAAATACAAGGGCTGCCATTGCTTTAGGTCCCCCATGTGCTGGGTGCATGTATGCATCATTTCATATCAGAAACACTGCTGACGGGAGAGGCCAGCAAACAAAGAGACTGGTAGATAAAAAAAAAAAAAAAGCACTGAATTAAAAATGAGAAGACTTGGGTTCCAGAGCTGGACTGGCCCCTTTGCTGTCAATGCAAAAATGAGGAGTTGATCAAAACATCTCTGTACCTCAGGTTCCTCGTTTATAAAATGGGAAATATGGTACATACCTACTTCAACCCACTGGCAAACTGTAAAGTGTTGCACAAATCTACTTCAGATTCCTAAGTGTTTCATCAAATGCTGACTAAGTCTGAGCAAGGCCCTTGAGAATACTGAGGAAAGTAAGAAATAGCCCCCCACTTCAAGAAACTATCCATGCAGGATGAAAGAGAAACATGTATAAGCAACTTATTCCAAAAAGACAATTCTGAGCCTCTCTGCCATTTGCTTAGGCCATCTAACCAGACTTTTCCTCTCCATTCAGTCATCCTCTTATTCATTCATTCACTTATTCAACAAAACATCATTTAGCATTTATAATGGGCCTAGCACTGGGAATACAGAGATGACTCACATTAAATCCCTCAAGGAGCTCATATTTTGCCAAAGAACATATCTTTGCCAAGAATTTTCCAACATATTTTAAAATATATTTTCTTTTCTTTTTTTTTTTTTTTAAAAAAAAACTGAGTCTCACTCTGTCACCCAAGCTGGAGTGCAGTGGTGCAATCACAGCTCACTGCAGACTCAATCTTCTGAGTTCAGGTAATCCTTTCACCTCAGTCTCTGAAGTAGAAAGGACTACATGCAAATACACGACCACACCCAGCTAATTAATTAAAAAAAATTGATAGAGACAGGGTGTTATTATATTGCCCAGGCTTGTCTTGAACTGTTGGGCTCAAGGGATCCTTCTGCCTCAGCCTTCCAAAGTGTTGGAATTATAGGCATGAGCCATTGTGCCTGGCCAATGGTTTCTTATTTAATCCCAATACAAGTAATGGGAAGAGATATGATGAGCTCCATTTTTTAAAACAGACACCCAAGACCCAGAAAAATGAAGTGACTTGCCAACCCCAGGGAGCTTTCAGTGACAGGGTTGCAACACTGAAATTGTGGCTTTATGACTCGAATCCTGTGCTCCTTCTCATGTGTCATAGATGTCTTCCAGGAGAGAGGCCAGCCTTGAACAGCCATCTTACTGAGACCATGACTCTACCTAACTCTTATAAACTCTCTTCTCTGTAGAGCTGGATCCTGGCCTCTGTACCTTCCATCACTACTTAGGGCCCAGCTAAAATGAATTGCCTTCCCTCCCTCCCTCCTTCCTTCCTCCTTCCCTCCCTCCCTCCTTCTCTTCCTTTTTTCCTCCTTCCTCCCTCCTTCTTTCCTTCCTTCCTTGTCTCCTTAATTTTTCCTTCTTTCCCTCCTTCTAAAGCATTTATTGAGCATCTGCATCTACTATGTGCTGGGCATTATGCTGGGTCCTGAAGATTAAAAAGTGTTAATGACACGGTCCCATCCTCCTGGAGCTTAGTAACTAGTAAAAGACCCAGAAAAGTACCCAAATAATTTCCATATACTGTGATGAGTGCTAGGACATAGAGCTATGGGATGCAGTAAAAGCCAATACAAAGGGCTGGACGCAGTGGCTCACATCTATAATCCCAGCACTTTGGGAGGCCGAGGCAGGTGGATCACGAGGTTAGGAGTTTGAAACCAGCCTGGTCAACATGGTGAAGCCCTGTCTCTACTAAAAATATGCACACTCACAAAATTAGCTGGGCATGATGGTAGACACCCAGAATCACAGCTACTCGGGAGACTGAGGCAGGAGAATTGCTTGAACCCAGAGGTGGACGTTGCAGTGAGCCAAGATCTTGCCACTGCACTTCAGCCTGGGTGACAGGGAGCCAGGGAGGGTTTCACAGAATAGCCAAAAAGAAACCTGAAGAGCCTCTGGCCAGGCCAAAGGGAAGCTAGCATGTTTGTTGTTGTTGTTGTTTGTTTGAGATGGAGTTTCACTCTTGTTGCCCAGGCTGAAGTGCAACAGTGAGATCTCAGCTCACTGCAACCTCCGCCTCCCAGGTTCAAGCAATCCTCCTGCCTCAGCCTCCTGAGTAGCTGGGATTACAGGTTCCTGCCACCATACCCAGCTAATTTTTGTAATTTTACTAAAGACAGGGTTTTGCCATGTTGGCCAGGCTGGTCTTGAATTCCTGACCTCAGGTGATCCGCCTGCCTCCCAAAGTGCAGAGATTACAGGTGTGAGCCACCACACCCGGCCAAACTTGCATGTTTTAAGCACAGGGAAAAAAATGGGCAAAGCCTGGGAGGAAAGTGAATGGGGAAATCCGAAGGATCCACAGTTTGTTCATGGGGACTGGACAATGGACAAAACTAATAATAATAATGGATTTACTTAGCAAGTCCTTATGATGAAGCCAGGTACTCGACTAAGAACTTAAATATACTACCATATTTTAAAAGGAAAGCAACTCGATGATGGTGGCACAGTTATTTTCCTTATTTCACAATGCAGATTCCTAAGACCCACTGGAACCTTACTAAACCCACATCTTCAGAGATGGTGCCTGGCAATATGCATTTGAGATCCAGTGCTCTCAGTGTGCACCAAGTTTTTATCGCCACTGCGATGAACTCCAAAGCATGTGACATTTTTATTCTGGGGAACGGCTTCAATTAATTAAAAAAAAATTCAATTCCAAAAATAAAAATTTCAATTAACCTGTGCTGCCTTATGCTTAATGACATACAGATGTCCCAAATAGTATGGAATACCCCAGTGACAAGAACATATAAAACACTTAGCTGAGAGTGAGACTGACGGGCTCTCTTAAGTAGAGATACTACTTTAGAGAAAGGTGTCTTTTGGGGCCCCAAATGGAACAGTCTTGAGATGCAGAGAAACAGTCTGGATTCGGGAGGATGACACACGCAAAATTCAAAGGCACCTCAGGTGTTGGAAGGTACCTGAAATAGCTTCAAGTCTAAAGATTTTCAAACTATGTTTCAGAGACCACTGAGTTTCCTTAAATGTTATTGAAAAACAAGATAGAACCTGAATTTTTAGTGTTTGGGCTTTCCTCACCCAAGTAATTCAGGCTTTTAACTGTTTTACATATGGGGTTTGATCTAGAATTCTCTTTGAAGAAAGGGGACAGGCATTTGGAGAGAAATACGTGAAAGGAATTTATGCAGTCACCGAGTCTAACACATGTTTTTTGAGCATATGTGTACTAGGCAGGCTCGGTGTGAGGCATGGAAGACACTAATGTGAATACGGTTGGGCCCCTGCCTGCATCTGATAAGAATTTTTGGTTGAAAGCAACAGAAATGAGCACCAGCAGACTTAAACAAGTAGCAGGATTTCCTAGATCACTCAGGGTAGCTCTAAGGTGGATCAGAGAATTGAATAATCAGACTTCAAGCAGGGAAGAGCCATGAGGCTCTAGGGATCTTGGTGAGGAGAACTCATGGATCCACTCTGTAAGCCTGTCAGTAGAATGAAAAACTTTGCTCTAGACCAGGTGTCATTCCTCTCAAAAACCAAACACAACACCTAGGGAAAGCTAGAGTCTGATTTGCCCAGCTTGCATCATGCTCACCTGGACCAAAGGCATGAGGTTATGGATGGGCTGATGGCAGAGTACTCTCGAGAAAGGATGAGTTACACTCCCAGCCAAAGCACATGGAAAGAAGGGGATACTTCTTCAATGGCAAAGGGGGTACAGTGAACAAAATAAGGTGAAATGGAAGCTGAATAAGCAAAAATAGCAGCTGTCCACTAGATCTCCTGAATAGAAGGGGAGGTTTTGGAGATACATATTTTTTATCAGCCCAGCGCTGCCCCCACTCCATGTCTGAAGCCTTCTCCCTAGAAATCTTTCTCTCCCATGCTGTGATATGAATAGATGCTGATATGTTCTTATAGGTTTACCCAACCTGGTCATGGTTGGTTGGTCCTGGTCCGGGGTGGCCCATTCTGAGCCAATCAAGGACTCTTCCTGGAATTTTAAAACTTTCAGCTGTGTCCTTAAGGATTGTTGGTAGCCATTCTTCTCCACATTCAGGAAGCTGACCACAGAGAATGAAAACACAGAGTCAGGAGACAGAATTGTGGCTTCATTTGAGTCCTTGATTTTAGTTGTCCCTAAAGCCAATCTACACACAGTGGGCCTTGTCACTATGGCATAAGACAATCTAATATTTTCAAAAAACAAATAAGCAAAACACAATACTTTTTTTTAAACCTTAGTTAGTTCAAAGTGGGATTCTGTCATTTTCAACTAAAAGTATCTTCACCAATATAAGTGAACAAAAAACTGAACACCAAGGTCACGTGTAGCAAATGCTATCAGAATGATATGATGTTCAGGAGAAACTACCTAGATAATTCTAACAGCTCTTACCTACTGAGCACCTAGCTTGAGTCAAGCAGGCTAGGTATCTGACATACATTATTGGATTTACTTTTTGTGTCAGACTGCAAGGGCATCTTTACCTCCATCTCACAAGAAGAAATTGAGGCCAGAGAAGTTACGTCACTCACACACAATTGCCCAGCTAGGTGGTGGCAAAAAACTGGATTCAGCTCTGATCCAGAAACACACTCTCTTTGTCCTGCAGCCAGAAAGCAGAGAGGCCCTCTTTATTCTTTGCAATACTGGGAAGGTCCCCATGAGCTTATCAAGAACTACATTCAAGTTGCATCCCTGCTAACAGAATATAAAAGCTTTCTGGTTTGTTTTTGCTGAGTCGAGACTTGATGTTATCACTTCATTATAGTCCATTATTATTTAGGAATTTGCTGGGGAGTTAAGTTTGTGAACACTTTTCAATAGTACCTCAACTCCTCAGGCCACCAGACTGTTGCATTTCTCACAATGTACAGTTTTTACAACTCTGTTGTTCATTAGGGTAAGAATTTATAAGCCTGACACCTTGGCCAGGGAACTGTGCATCGCTATTTCTGAGTTAGGGCTCTTTTGGGAGGGTGGTGTATGCAGCAGAATGCTTTCTTTGTGCAGTGGGTGGGGGTGCATGTTATCGGTAGTCAAAATCATATCAACACAATAGCATGAGTCTTCTCTGCAAATTCAGATGGCATCCTAGCATAGAAGAAACAGTGTGTCTGAAGTCAAGAGAAGCTAGAATTTCTTCTAGACTCTGCTTCCACATGGCTGTGTAATCTTGGGCAAGTTACTCCTCCTCTCTGGGGCATATCTGGCCACAAATCAAATAAGAATGTTGTTCTAGATCATTCTGCCCCATCGAACCTTCTCAATGAAATGCTAGAGCAGCACAAGATGTTCTGTGAAAAGGGATTTTGGGAATTAAGTAAATTTGAGAAAAGCCACATTAAAGTTAAATTGATTTCATTACTGAGTTTTCCAGACCTTGAATATGCTAATTGCTCATGATCCCTCTGCAATACAGAATGTAGTATTATCCAGATTATTATTTTTAAATAAGGAGATGTGATCTTTTTTCCAAGAACAACTTTTAACATTCCACAGTATGTGGTGTTTACTTGGTACACATTTTGGGAAACTTTGGGTCAGAGAATGATGAAATGTCTTTCCGTGTTCTTTTTCTTTATACTACAGTAAGTCCTGTTCTCATATCACCATGCCTGCTGCTGTTTTCTGAGTTCTGTCTCTTTTGTTCCACCCGATATCCATTCACTTGTCTCCACTTGCTCTGTGGCCACCCTAATCCAAGCCGCAATTATCATCATCATTTTTCTCTCTCTCTCTCAGTTCCAAACTGCCCTCCAGGGTTCCCTTCTTGCTCTTACTCTAATCTGTTCTCCACAGAGTAGCCAGAGTTTAGTTTTCAGGAAGTTGTACCAGTTCCTTGATGGCTTGAGATGCTACAGTAACGATCTACTGCACTTAGATTAAATCCAAAAGGCTTTGGATTTAAATCCTACGAGATTAAATCCCATAAGGCCCTACACAAACCTGGACCAACACCCATCCCTCTGACTCTGTCATGTCACTTGCACCCTTTCTCCCTATTCTCCAGTGGCAATACCTTGGCACCTACTATTTCCTCTGTCCAGCATTCTCCACCCTCAGGTCCTGGTGTCACTGACCCCTGCAGGTCTCAGCTCAGGTGTCATCTCCTTAAGAAGCCTGTCCCTGACCACTCCAATTAGAGGAGCCCTTCCAACCCCCATTCACCCTTTCACTCATTCCAGTAGGAAAGTATTTCCTCACATATGTGTTAACTTATTTATTGCCTCCCTCCTGTCCTGAGGAATAGAAGTTCCTTTTCTTTGCCTTGTTCAGGGCCATATCCAAAGAATCTATAATAGTGCCAAGTATAAAATAGGAATTCAATAAATTTTTTTTTGAATTAATAACTGTACAAATAGATGTTTCCCCAATTAAACTATTAGTTCTTTGAAAGCAGAGACTATGTTTTATACTCTTTCAACCCCCAGCTGTGTAATCCCAAACTTTCCTGAGACTGTATTCTCTCCTGTGTAATGGAAATAATGATAGGCACCTCATAGATGTATATCAAAGATTAAGTGAAACTTTCAATATGTTCCCAGCAAAAAATACCTGGCACATATAGCACATGGATGATAGTTTGATTTCTGTGTCATTCTTCATGGAATCCATAGTTCTTAATTCAGTGCTCAACACATCGTAGGCACTCAATAATTGTTTCCTAAGTGAATGATGAATAATTTTCTAAAGACGGTTCCGCCAGGCATATGTATGAAGCACCACATACGTGCTCCCAACGTCTGTCTTGATCCTGTCAAGTGGGTGGTGTGATGTATATATGATGCCCCATGCAGAAAATGGAAGCCTCTGGAAGGTTGTGGGAACACTCTTCCCTGAAGATTTTCAAGATAAAGAAAACCCACAGCTCTGAGACACAGGGCTTTCTGTGAGAAGATGAATGGATAGAATGTTGACTGAATTCTTAAGTGGCAATCACCATGTTAGGCATAGAAGATGAGTAAGACACACACATGTTTTCTGTCCTTACCGACCCTGCAGCCCAGTGGGAGAAACAGACAAACATGCAATTATAGAGCAGTAGAATGAGGCTGCAAAAGGATCGTGGCACAGAGGAGGGTGCCAGAAACAGCCATAAGAAGTCAGGAAATGTTTCCTGGAAGACGTAATGCCTAGACTAAGTGGAGAATGAGGAGGACTTTGCAAGATGAGATGATGGGCAGGATTCTGCCCAGACAGGATGGAGCTGTTATTGATTGGAGGGTGCATGGGAGAGGGACATGTTAGAGATGGTACCAAGGATTCTGGTGTGGGCAACCTGGTGGCCCATGATGCCCAGGTGAATGGTATGCCTCCCAAATTCCTCCATTGACTGACACAGACCTGCATCATTTGCTGTCAGCAAACTTTGGATTCCTCCAACTTTCAGCTTTTCACCTGCATCATTCACTCTGCCATCATAGAAGTATCTATTGTCAAAAGCTGAGGCACAAATGACAAAAACTTCTGTGTAATGAGAGTGTGTGTATGAGTTTGGGCATGAGTTTGTGTACTGCAATCCCTGGAGGGTTTTTGTAAACAAAGAGCTAACTTCAATGACCCTATTGTGGTAATTAACACACTCCCTAAGCAGGCTGTGCTGCTGCAGGAAAGATAAGCTAAGCTCCAGTAGGGGCAGATTTGATGCCAGGAAATTTGTGGACTGTTTGGAAAGTATTGAAGGTCCTTGAAGTACAGGGAGCAACTGCAGAGAGGAAGGCTGTTTTCAGCAGTCGGAGTTTGTGTACAGCTTTGAAGCTCACAAAGCACTTTCATAATTGTGATTTTATTTAATCTCCCAAGCATTATAACTGTTCTTGATGAAAATACTTGAATAATATAGGAAAGTGCCCCCCACCCCACAAAGTGAGAGACATGAGATTGCTCTCTTAAAAGTTAATTTCCACAGGCTGGCCAGACAGCCAAATAGGAAGAGCTTGGGTCTGCAGCTCCCAGCAAGATCAGCACAGAAGGTGGGTGATTTCTGCATTTCCAAGTGAGGTACCCAGTTCATCTCACTGGAACTGGTTAGACACTGAGTGCAGCCCACAGAGGGCAAGCTGAAGCAGGGTGGGGGATTGCCTCACCCAGGAAGTGCAAGGGGTTGGGGAATTCCCCTTCTAGCCGAGGGAAGCCGGGAGGGACTGTGCCGTGAGGAATGGTGTACTCTGGCCCAGATTCTACACTTTTCCCACGGTCTTCAAAACCTGCAGACCAGGAGATTTCCTCTGGTGCCTACACCAGCAGGGTCCAGGGTTTCAAGCATGAAACTGGGCGGCTGTTTGGGCAGACACCAAGCTGCAGGAGTTTTGTTTTTTCTTCATACCCAAGTGGTGCCTGGAACGCCAGCATGACAGAACCACTTACTTCCTAAAAAGGGAACCAAAACCAGGGAGCCAAATGGTCTAGCTCAGCAGATCCCAATCCCATGGAGCCCAGCAAGCTAAGATCCACTGACTTGAAATTCTCACTGCCAATACAGCGGTCTGAGGTCGACCTGGGACACCAGTTGAGCTAGGTTGGGAGAGGGGCATCCACCATTATTGAGTAGGCGGTTTTCCCCTCACAGTGTAAACAAAGCCAACTGTAAGTTCGAACTGGGTGGAGACCACTTCAGCTTGGCAAAGCCATGGTAGCCAGACTGCCTTTCTAGATTCCTCCTCTTTGGGCAGGGCACCTCTGAAAGAAAGGCAGCAGCCCCAGTCAGGGGCTTATAGATTAAACTCCCATTTCCCTGAGCACCTGGGGGAAGGGGCGGCTGTGGGCACAGCTTCAGCCGACTTAAATGTTTCTGCCTGCTGGCTCTCAAGAGAGCAGCGGATTACCCAGCACAGCACTCAAGATCTGCTACGGGACAGACTGCTTCCTCAAGTGGATCCCTGACCCCCATGCCTCCTGACTGGGAGACACCTCCCAGCAGGGTCGACAGACACCTCATACAGGAGAACTCCAGCTGGCAACTGGTGGGATGAAGCTTACAGAGGAAGGAACAAGCAGCAATCTTTGCTGTTCTGCAGCCTTTTCTGGTGATACCCAAGCAAACAGAGTCCAGAGTAGACCTCCAGTAAACTACAGCAGACCTGCAGCAGAGGGGCCTGGCTGTTAGAAGGAAAACTAAGAAACAGAAAGCAATATCACGAACATCAACAAAAAAGAACATCCACACAGAAACCCCATCTGAAGGCAACCAACATCAAAGACCAAAGGTAGATAAATCCATGAAGATGAGGAAAAACAACTGCAAAAAGACTGAAAATTCCAAAAACCAGAAAGCCTCTTCTCCTCCACAGGATCACAACTGCTCACCAGCAAGGGAACAAAACTGGACAGAGAATGACTTTGACAAATTGACAGAAGTATGCTTCAGAAGGTAGGTAATAACAAACTCCTCTGAGGTAAAGGAGCATGTTCTAACTCAATACGGGGAAGCTAAGAACCTTGAAAAAAGATTAGAGGAATTGCTAACTAGAATAATCAGTATAGAGAAGAACATAAATGACCTGATGGAGCTGAAAAACACTGCACGAGAACTTTGTGAAGCATATGCAAGCATCAATAGCCGAATCAATCAAGTGGAAGAAAGGATATCAGAGATTGAAGATCAAGTTAATGAAATAAAGTGTGAAGACAAGATTAGAGAAAAAAGGGTGAAAAGGAATGAACAAGGCCTCCAAGAAACAGGGGACTGTGTGAAAAGATCAAACTTACATTGGATTGGTGTACCTGAAAGTGACAGGGAGAATGGAACCACGGTGGAAAACACTCTTCAGGATATTATCCAGGAGAACTTGCCAAACCTAGCAAGGAAGGTGAACATTCAAATTCAGAAAATACAGAGAACACCACAAAGATACTCATCGAGAAGGGCAACCCCAAGACACATAATCGTCAGATTCACCAAGGTTGAAATGAAGGAACAAATGTTAAGGGTAGCCAGAGAGAAAGGTCAGGTCACCCACAAAGGGAAGTCCATCAGACTAATAGTGGATCTCTCTGCAGAAACCATGCAAACCAGAAGAGAGTAGGGGACAACATTCAACATTCTTAAAGAAAAGAATTTTTAACCCAGAATTTCATATCCAGCCAAACTAAGCTTCATAAATTAGGAGGAAATAAAATCATTTAGACAAGCAAATGCTGAGAGGCCTGCCTTACAAGAGGTCCTAAAGGAAGTACTAAATATGGAAAGGAAAAATTGGTACCAGCCACTGCAAAAACATATCAAACTGTAAAGACCATCAACACTATGCAGAAACTGCATCAACTAATGGGAAAAATAATCAGTTAGCATCATAACGACAGGATCAAATTCACGCATGACAATATTAACCTTAAATGTAAATGGGCTAAAGGCCTCAACTGAGAGACACAGACTGGCAAATTAGATAAAGAGTCAAGACCCATTGGTGTGCTGTATTCAGGAGACACATACAAAGAGACTTAGACTTTCACACAATAATAGTGGAAGACTTTAACACCCCACTGTCAATATTAGATCCATGAGACGGGAAATTAACAACAATATTCAGGACTTGAACTCAGCTAAGGATCAAGCAGTTCTATAGACATCTACAGAACTCTCCACCCAAAATCAACAGAATATACACTCTTCTCTGCACCACATCACACTTATTCTAAAAAGGATCACATAATTGGAAGTAAAATACTTTTCAGCAAATGTAAAAGATGGAAATTATAACAAACAGTCTCTCAGATGACAGTGCAATCAAATTAGAACTCAGGATTAAGAAACACACTCAAAATTGCACAACTACATGGAAACTGAAAACCTGCTCCTGAACGACTACTGGATAAATAATGAAATTAAGGCAGAAATAAATAAGTTCTTTGAGACCAATGAGAACAAAAACACAATGTACCAGAATCTCTGGGACACAGTTAAAGCAGTGTGTAGAGGGAAATTTATAGCATTAAAAGCCCACAGGAGAAAGCAAGAAAGATCTAAAATCAACACCCTAACACCAAGATTAAAAGAACTAGAGAAGCAAGAGCAAACAAATGTCAATGGTAGCAGAAGACAATACATAACTAAGATCAGAGCAGAACTGAAGAAGATAGAGACATGAAAACACTTCAAAAAAAAATCAATGAATCCAGGAGCTGGTTTTTTGAAAAGATTAATAAAATAGATAGACCTCTAGCCAGACTAATAAAGAATAAAAGAGAGAAGAATCAAATAAACACTATACAAAATGATAAAGGAGATGTCACCCCTGATCCCACAGAAATACAAAGTACTATCAGAGAATACTATGAACATCTCTATGCAAATATATTAGAAAATCTAGAAGAAATTCATAAAAATTCCTGGACACATATACCCTCCCAAGACTAAACCAGGAAGAAGTCAAATCCCTGAATAGAACAATAACAAGTTCCGAAATTGAGGCAGTAATTAATAGCTTATCAGCCACAAAAATCCCAGGACCAGAAGGATTCACTGCTGAATTCTACCAGAGGTACAAAGAGGAGCTCGTACTATTCCTTCTGAAACTATTCTAAACAATAGAAAAAGAGGGACTCCTCCCTAACTCATTTTATGAAGCCAGTATCATCCTGATATCAAAATCTGGCAGAGACACAACAAAAAAAGAAATTTTCAGGCCAATATGCCTGATGAACATCAATGCAAAAATCCTCAATAAAATACTGGCAAACTGAATCCAGTAGCACATCAAAAAGCTTATCCATTACGATCAAGTTAGCTTCATCCCTGGGATGCAAGGCTGGTTCAACATACCCAGATCAATAAACATAATCCATCACATAAACAGAACCAATGAAAAAAACCCATTACTATCTCAATAGATACAGAAAAGGCCTTTGATAACATTCAACACTCCTGCATGCTAAAAACTCCCAATAAACTAGGTACTGATGGAATGTATCTCAAAATACTAAGCGCTATTTATAACAAACCCACAGCCAATATCATGCTGAATGGGCAAAAGCTGGAAGCATTTCCTTTGAAAACTGGCACAAGACAAGGATGCTCTCTCTCACCACTTCTATTTAGCATAGTATTGGAAGTTCTGGCCAGGGCAGTCGGGCAAGAGAAACAAATAAATGGTATTCCAATAGGAAGAGAGGAAGTCAAATCGTCCCCATTTGCAGATGACATGATTGTATATTTAGAAAATCCCATTGTCCTAGCTGAAAATCTCCTTCAGCTGATAAGCAACTTCAGTGAAGTCTCAGGATACAAAATCAGTGTGCAAAAATCACAAGCATTCCTATACACCAATAATAGACAAACAGATAACCACATCATCAGTGAGCTCCCATTCACAATTGCTACAACGAGAATAAAATACCTAGGAATGAAACTTACAAGGGATGTGAAGGACCTCTTCAAGGAGAGTTACAAACAAGTGCTCAAGGAAATCAGAGAAGACACAAACAGATGGGAAAACATTCCATGCTCATGGCAAGGAAGAATCAATATGGTGAAAATAGCCATACTGCCCAAAGTAATTTATAGATTTAATGCTATCCCATCAACTTAACATTGACTTTCTTCACAAATTAGAAAAAGCTACTTAAAATTTCATATGGAACAAAGACTTCATATCTTCTTACTGTAAAGAAGAGCCCACATAGCCAAGACAACCCTAAGCAAAAAGAACAAAGCTGGAGGCATCACGCTACCTGACTTCAAACTATACTACAGCTACAGTAACCAAAACAGCATGGTACTGGTACCAAAACAGATATAAAGACCAAAGGAACAGAACAGAGGCCTCAGAAATAACACCACACATCCACAATCATCTGATCTTTGACAAAACTGACAAAAACAAGCAATGGGAAAGGATTCCATATTTAACAAATGGTGTAGGGAAAACTGGCTAGCCATATGCAGAGAACAGAAACTGGACCCCCTCTTTACATGTTATACAAAAATTTGACTCAAGATGGATTAAAGACTTAAAACCACAAAAACCCTAGAAGAAAACCTAGGCAAAACCATTCAGGACATAAGCATGGGCAAAGACTTCATGACTAAAACACCAAATGAAATGGCAACAAAAGCCAAAATTGACAAATGGGATCTAATTAAACTAGAGAGCTTCTGCACAGCAAAAGAAACTATCATCAGAGTGAACAGTCAACTTAGAATGAGAAAAAATTTTTGCAATCTATCCACCTGACAAAGGGCTAATATCCAGAAGCTACAAGAAACTTAAACAAATTTACAGTTAAAAAAAAAATCAAAAAGTGGGCAAAGGATATTAACAGACACTTCTCAAAAGAAGACATTTATGAGGCCAAGAAACATTTGAAAAACAGCTCATCATCACTGGTCATTAGAGAAATGCAAATCAAAACCATAATGAGACACCATCTCATGCCAGTTAGAATGGCAATCACTAAAAAGTTGGGAAACAACAGATGCTGGAGAGGATGTAGAGAAATAGAAACAACTTTACACTGTTGGTGGGAGTGTAAATTAGTTCAACCATTGTGGAAGACAGTGTGGCAATTTTTCAAGGATCTAAAACCAGAAATACCATTTGACCCAGCAATCCCATTACTGGATATATACCCAAAGGATTATAAATCATTCTACTATAAAGACACATGCATACATATGTTTATTGCAGCACTGTTCACAACAGCAAAGACTTGGAACCAACCCAAATACCCATTAATAATAGACTGGATAAAGAAAATATGGCACATATACACCATGGAATATTATGCAGCCATAAAAAAGGATGAGCTTATGTCCTTTGCAGGGACCTGGATGAAGCTGGAAACCATTATTGTCAGCAAACTGACACAGGAACAGAAAAGCAAACACCGCATGTTCTTACTCATAAGTGGGAATTTAACAATGAGAACACATGGACACAGGGAAGGGAATATCACACACTGGGGCCTGTCAGGGGAGCGGGGGTCTAGGGGAGGGATAGCATTAGAAGAAATACTTAATGTAAATGACAGGTTGATGGGTGCAGCAAAATACCATGGCACGTGTATAACTATGTAACAAACCTGCATGTTCTGCACATGTATCCCAGAACTAAAGCGTTTAAAAAAAAAAAAAAAAGTTAATTTCCAGCCGGGCACAGAGGCTCACACCTGTGATCCCAGCACTTTGGGAGGCTGAGGTGGGCAGATCACTTGAGGTCAGAAGTTTGAGAACAGCTTGGCCAACATAGTGAAACCTCATCTCTACTAAAATACAAAAAATAAAAATAAAAAAATAGCTAGGTGTTGCAGCCCATGTCTGTAATCCCAGCTACCCAGGAGGCTGAGACAGGAGCATCACTTGAACCCAGGAGGTGGTGGTTTCAGTGAGCTGAGATCAAGCCACTGCACTCCATCTCAAATAAGAAGAAAAAATGTTAATTTCCATATCATCATTCATGGCAGGTAGCCATATGCAGAGCCTCCTGAAGGAGAAATAAATGGCTTCCTATCCATTTCCAACCATGTACAAGAAGGAGGATTATCTAGTACAGAACAAACAAATGTTGGCAGTGACCCTTTGGATAACACCGAGAGAGACAGCTAGAGATATCCAACTCTGGCATTCCAGTATCATTGCCAGGAAATCCCTAATGTGGAGAGGGATGTGCAACAGGAGTCATCAAACTATGTCCCACGGGCCAAATCTGGCTTCCTGTAAAGTTTTATTGGAATACAATTATGCCCATTTATTTATGTAGTGTCTATAGCTGCTTGTACAAAACAATGGCTGAGTTGAGTAATTGCAACAGAGACTATAAAGCCACAGTGTAAAATAAATACTAGTGACGCTTTGCTGACCTTGATGTAGAACATTTTACGGCAGCAGACACTGCGGAGACTCTGCCAACACCTGTTCTTAACCCTCTTCTCTCTGGTCATCCCCTACAATAGGCAAGGCTGATATTCAATCATTGTGTATTGTTACAACAGTGCCAGTTGTTCATGGTTCGCATCCATTGTGATTGTATGTCTGTGCCCCTCCCTGTTCATTAAAAAAAATTGCTATCACTCCAATGATAGAGGCTAGAAAGTTAAATTACTCAGTTTATCAATCTCCCTTGAAGTTAACTGTGCCAGGTGACACAGATTTAAATAATTAAATGGAAGTAGGAGTCTGCTGAAAAAATTCTAGGAAAGCTTTAGCTTTAGCTTTAGGTTTTTCTCCTTTTTACTTCCTGGAAAGTAGTACAATTCCTGGCACTGAGGCAGCCACTTTGTGAATAAGAAGTAGAATGATAGAAAGAGCCTACGTTCCTATAAGCATCTTTGAATAATTAAACCAATGCCAACAACTGCCTATATCTGGATTTCTTCTTAGGTGAAGAAAATAAAAGCACTATTTGTTTAAGCCACTATATGTTGGCAGTTTATGAAAGGGCCTTAAGTATTACAGGCTCCACTAGCAAAGCCATCCGTATAGTGAATAGCCTCATCAAGTGCTTCCAATATACATCAGACTCATCTAACTTCCTTAATCTTCTTCAATGTTTATTGTGTAACTTTTAAATAGAATTTGCCTGATAAGTGGGCTGTGAGTCAGAAATAGCAATTCTAGTCCTGGTTCTGCCACTGACTGGGGCATCCCTCTTGCTCTCTCTAGATTTTCCATTTCATCCTGTGTAAAATAAAGAAGCTAGACTTCAGTCTCTATTCTTTCTTCCTAGTTTTTCATTCTATAATTCAGTTCTTTAATTCTGAAACAGCATAAAGAAACATTAAGGTAACAACCGCAAGTGAGCATTAAAATATACCATGAGCTTGCTAGCTGCCAGGGCAAAAAAGAAAATAATGATGACATAACTCATTTTTTTATTAAAAAAATACAAGTTACACAAGGGATAGTTCTTACTGGCATCAAATCCTGAATGATTTTATAAAGAAGACAAAGGAGAACCTAAAAGGTATTGCCTTTGCAAGTGAATTTCTAAGCCTTCTTTTCTGAAAGCCCAAAGAGAGCATACTCATTTGCTCCTCAAAAATGGTCAGTTCATCCATTGATGAATATTAATAGCATGTATATCACAGTGTTGTTTTTGCCACTGACATAAAAAGTATCATTTACTAAGCAATCTCAATAACCAATGCACACCAGATACTTCTATTTGCCTCTCCCAAAGCTCAGAGTCTTCTCTTCCTACCAGAAGAAACATGTTGCCTGTACTAGTAAGTTTCTTATGCATGCCCAGTGCTTTATATAATTAACAGTGTCTTACTCTACTTTGCATCTGGTCTTCAGGGCAATATGTGAAAGAGGCAGAATCAGAATAATTATTCCATGTTACAAATGATAAACAGGCTCGAAACACTGAAGTGATATGATATGGTTGCCCATACTAGGTTCAGAACTGACCTAATTCCATCTGACTCCATGCCAGAAGCTTCTGCAGCAAACATGGCCATCTCTTTCCACACCAGCTATTGCTCATGTCCAAATCCTGGCACTTCCATCAGGGACCTCTTTCCCAAATGATCCAGTGCTTCACTGCATGGCTTCGAACCAGCAGCTCTACTCCACTTTCTTTCTGTTTCTACTGCTGTTGCACAGAATCAACGAAGCATCAACATATTATCTCAAATATATAGTCCTGAGGGCAGGTTTGATGCCTTATAATAGCCTCGTTATGGCTGATTTTTAGAAATTAGGATTAGAAACAGGAAAATGAAACAAGTAAAAGATATGAATTTAGGCTTGGTTTGCAGAATCAATAAAGAATAGCCATGCTTCACTGTATGCTTCAATAGCTGAGGCTGACCCTAAAGACGAGATACCAGGCTTTGTTCTTTTTTTCTGGGCTGGGTGGGGAGACAGGCATTGTTCTTTTTTTGAGGGAGGAGGGTAGACAGGCTCTCACTCTGTCACCCAGGCTGGGGTGCTGCAGTGTTGGAATCATGGGTCACTATAGCCTCGACTCCCTAAGCTCAAGTGATCTCCCACCTCAGCCTCCTGAGTAGCTGGGATCACAGATATGTGCCAACGTGCCTGGCTAACTTACGATGTTTTCAATGTTTTTCAGAGACAATGTCTCCTTATATTTCCCAGGCTTGTCTTGAACTCCTGGGCTCAAGCAATCCTTTTGCCTTGGCCTTCCAAAGTGCTGGAATTACAGGAGTGAGCCACCGCATCTAGTCAGGCCTTGTTCTTGTCTTCTAGGTCAATGTTCTCAGATTCCTTCATTCATTCACTCGCTCGCCCATTCAGCAACACAGGAGTGGAGATGACCCAGACTTTTGTCTGGATAGGTTACAGTGGATTCAGCTTAAGAGCAAAGACTTGGGAGGTGGAGTTAAAACTCTCTCTCCATACTTTGACTTCCTCATCTCTAATAATAATCATACTAGATAATACTTATAGGAGATAACCATATGATGCCAGGCACTATTACAAGATCTATATATCTTGTAATGTGTGAACCTTCTGCTGCAATACATATATAAGTAAGTATAAATAACCTCATTTCATCATCACAACCACAAATGAAGTAGGCACTATTTTTATTCTCCTTTCACAGATGAGAAAACTGAGGTAACAAGAGGTAATGAAAATTTGGCAAAGGCCACATACCTAGGAAATAGCAGTGCTGGGCAGTACAGCTCCAGAACCCATGCTCACAACCACTATACAATACAACCTCTACACCAGTGCTGTCCAATTGAACTTTCTGCTTTCATGGAAATGTTCCATCCAATAGGGTAGCCACTAGGCACATGTGACTAGTCCAATACTAGCCATTAGCCATATACAGCTATTAAGCTGTCGATAGTACCATCAAAAAGCTAAATTTCTCATCATAGCCTTTTATACACTTGTGCAGTAGATGGCTGCAAGCTGCTCAGCACAATACCTGACATTTATTAGGCACTTAATCTATGTTAGCTACTATTTTAATAGTAGTAAGCATTGAACAAATACCTATCTTTAATCTCTCGTCTGAATTCTAAAATCCAAAAAGCTTTGAAAATCAAATTGTGTGTGTGTCTGTGTGTGTGTGTGTGTGTGTGTGTGTGTGTATGCTTAACTCAATTTGGCAGCAAAATCTAAGCTGGCCTGAACTAATTTGGTAGCACAGACTGACATGAACTGACAGAATGCTACTTATGGTATTATACATCCTACATTATTTATTATATGTTTTACAGCAGAAATATTAATGGATTTGATTGTGGGTGCTGCCCCAAGCCCAGTAGGGGGTGTTATGTAATAAGTAATATATGTATCCTGTTGTCTTTCTCAGACCTGAATCATTCTTAATTTCTGACACACATCTAGCCCCTAAGGTTTCAAATAGGAAATCATGGACCTGCATTTACATGTTTGTACCAGGCTAGCTATGATGGACAGAGCAGAGAAAACAGAGCCTGACCTGGAAACCTGAGTCCCCGCTCATTGCTGTTGGAGAGGAAAGCAGGCCTTCTCCAGGCCAGCTGGAACAGAGAAGTAGCCAGAGCTGCCCCAGGTCGGGAGCAGAGAGGCCTGACAATGGGACAACAGAGCATGTACGACAGCTCTCTTCCTGGGGCAGCCATGTTTCCAGTCACTGCTTTATGAATCTATTCAATAAGTTTATTTAATTAGTCCTTCAGGGAAAGGGACATGATGGTCGTATTTGTTTAGTAAGTTCGTTGTTGTAGATGCTCTTGTGGGACCCTAGACTGATGCTACACAAAGCTAGCTGCTCCCCTGTGCAGGTCCAGCCTCTGCCCCCTCTCACCTTCCTTCCCACCCTGCCCCCACATTCCAGAATTTGGAAAAGTGGATCTGCCTTCCAAATAGTTCTCTCTCTCATGCTTCCTGGTCCCAGGACCCGAAATGTCCTTTACTGGCCTCATCTTTTGTGATAAGGCATTTTGTCCTATAGAGATATCAACTTGAAAGGTAATGTAGTGAGGTGGAATCTGGACTTTCTGTGTGGTTTGGGGTAAAGTACTTAGATTCTGAGTCACAGTTCACTCACTCTTTAAGAGTAGCAAATAATATCCCTTCAAAGCATTTTGGGAGGAATAAACAATGACCTCACTGTGCCTTAGGAAAGTTCGTGGGACACTGAAAGATACCCATTGAGGGGTGGTTGATGGATCTAAGCACCCCGCTTCAGTGCTGCCTGTTTCTATACACATGTAGTCATCATCTTTCATTACAACAGAGAAGGGAAAGCATGAGTTTGGAGTAAGCCTGGCCTCAATTCTATTCTCAGTTAGGGAACCTTATAAAAAGCTTATTACCCCTCTGAATCTCAGTTTCCACATCTGTACATGGGAATAATGCTTACCTCTTATGCCAACATCCTTAAGAAACCGAAGGGATACCCACACACTTAGAGGGCCCTGCACAATATCTGGCCCAAGAAAGATGCTTCCTTCCCTTGTCCACCCTTCCCTTCTGCTAACAAGGCTATGGCACTAAAAGACCATGGCATTTTCCTTCCAACTTTAGCTGCCTAGTAATTCCTAACTAAGAATGACAGAATTCAATACCAAAATCAATGAAGAAGACCCACATGTCCCCTCTTAATCAAAATCTAAAATGACGAAGCCCTTGCTTGCAGCCACATCAAAGCATAAGTGGGAGAAGCAGCAATGGAAGGGGATACTTCACAGTTATCTTCTTTGGAGAAGCCGGAGCCAGGCAAAGTTGGCCTCTGTCTTTAATGATAGGATATAATTCCAGTTTCACAACTTAATTATGACTGGATGAAAAGGACAGCATGAAAAACTAGGTGTATGGTAGGGAGTTTCATCTCGTTAGGTTCACTGACACCTCATTAGGGGCTTTGAAAAACATTCTGCTTCCAGCCAATTTTGCTACTATCTCGATTTTTTTCCACGTTTATCTGGCTCCATTTATTTGACTTGACATAAGTAGGAAAATGGGATCTTTGATTTTTTTTTTTCCCAGCCCATCAACTAGCACTTTTATTTCCCTACTTCAAGCCACAGGGTTCTTTTTCAGGTTATGATCACCAAGATACCAGAGGATCAGAGCTGACAGAGTAAACTTCCAAAACATGTGCTGGATTATGTCACGCCCTATACCAAATCCTTAATGGCTTTCCATACACAATAGCAAGGTGTGCAAGTACTGCCTACTTTTCAGACCTCATTTCCTACCTCTTTCTTACAAAATGTTTATTCTGATTGTAACAGGGCTGCTTAACATCACACCCCAGGCCCAAGAGAAAATCTTATGATGTTCGTGATGTTCCCATCTTCTTTCTCCATTTCCCCTGCCACCTATGAAAATATCACTTCTCCCTGTAGGTTCAAGTCAAAGATTCAGTTCTCTCTCAAAATTTGTTTGATCTTCCCAATCAGAATATACCCCTCACTCTTTCTTGGTACTGCCAGCATGAGGATCATCAGCACCAGGAACTCCTGTTGTGAATGACAGCTGATACTTCATGTCTGCCTGCCATACCCAACTGTGAGCCCTGCCATTGTTAACTTTCTGTTCTCTGTTAGTGCAACACACTACACAGGTGTGTTCCAATCAGTTCTGAGGTGTGTCAGAAAATCTTACCTCTAAGATACCAAGCATGAAATGTACATGCATACATAGGTATATTTCAAAATAAATAAACAATTTGGAATTTTCTAATAATACTCTTCTCACTCCTTTCCTTGCTCTCTTAAATAGAATAGAAAAGGGTCAAGTTAAAGTTAGAACATGCAGAACTATGTACATCCCTGAGTTCTTCCGTGGCTGCGAGTCTTGTGTATATTAAGAGAAAAATAAAAGGGTTGAGAAGTTCCCCTCTATAGCACTAAGTCAAGTCATGTAACAATACGATAAATACACAGAAGACAAACGGGACTGTTCTTGATCATGCTCTGAGGCCTGGGATTCTTTCACTTGACTTTGATGTGCAGCACTGTTCATCGTACCATATCATGGACAAAAGAGGAAAAGTCTGGCAACATCTGGAACCAAAGAGAATGTCTTAGTATCTTAAGCACTATGCACAGTTTGTTTATTTGGAGATACTTAGTATCTTAACCACTATGCAGTTTGTTGATTTAACATGCAATTGACATTGCATGTTAAACTGACTGAGGACCCTAATTAATTGTTGCAACATGGAAAAGGGATTTGGAGTTAGTAGATGGGGGCTTAATTTCCTGCAAATTTGCTGCCTCAAAATAGCAGGATGACTTTGAGCAAGTTCCTTCTTTGAGCCTCCATTTCCTCAACTATAAAGCAATGAACTTTAAAACACAGAGCAACTCCCACCTTAAAGCTTTGTTATATGGATCAAATGAGATGATGTATATGGATAAGGGCTTTGTAAATCACAAAGCCTCATAGCAATGGGAGTTAGTAGTTATTGGTATTAGGAGTCAGCCAAGGGTAAAATACATCCTCACAACTGTGCTCTTTGTTGTTAAAAAAAAAAAAAAAAAAAAAAAAGGAATTTTAACACCATAGTAAAGAGAACAGGTTTTGGAGGCTGACCACCTTGTGTCCAAGAATCGGCCACATCACTTCCTCACCAGGTGACCTTGAAAAAGTCAAATAACCTCTCTGAGCTTCATGTCTTTGCATAAGAAAGGGGGGATGACAGGGCTTTTGTGATTATTATTAAATTATTAATGCATTTCTGAAGGATAGAGACATATATATGATAAATCACAGCACAACAGTTTAAATATTGTGCCAGTCATTGCACTAAGGAAGAAATAAGTTTCATCCATGGGCTGGGTTTGGAGAATGAGTATAAGCTTACTAAGAAGAGAAGGCAGGAGAAGAATATCTCAGGGAAAAAGAGAGCAGCAAGTGCAGCAAGTGGCAGAAGTGAGAGAGTCCTGAAATCTAATTTGTCTTCATTCTGATTCCCTGTAAATAAAATAGGAATAGCAATGTCTGCCTTTCTTCTATTTTTCTGAGACATGTTGAAGGTGAGTGAGACCCAGTCTTGGTTACACAATTCATTCTAGGGCAGGAAGCCATTACCCCTTCCTAGAGCTGGCCCCTGATTGGTGACAAGGGCAAGTAATCGTCATGACAGTATTTAGGCCCATGGGAGAGAAAAGACTCCATAGCACGGACTGTTCCTATCATTCTTTCCACTGTCTTCAGCTTTGTTTCCCAAAGTAGATTAGGATGTGTCAAGACATTGGGAGAGACAGGGCACAGAAGCCATATGGTCTCATTGTCTGTCAGTCTTCCTGGGGCCCATTTTCCTAAGTCCTTACTCCATCTGAAAACATCTTTAAAACCAGAGCCACAGATAGTATGATAAACTATATAGCAGGATTTTCCAATTGGCAATGGGGGCTGGGGTGGGAGGGAGATGAATAATAGCTAAATAGGTCAAAAGAAAAGTATTTTGGGAGTTCTCTTGTTCTTTTATCAAAATGGAAACAGTTTACCTTGACAAGGCTCCCAAGTTTTAGGCAGCCTCATAATTTACCTTCTATAGAAGATATCGCTCACCTTTGTTCTGTGAAATCACACAGTGCTGAGTGTCAAGATCTGCTTAGGGCCTGGATGTACCCTTACTAGCTGTCTGATCTCCAGGCCTTTGGTATCTCTGATCCCCAATTTCCCATCTGGTAAATGAAGAAATTTGACTAATCCATTTGTTATGTCTCTTCTGGCTCTGTTCATAAATAAAGTCTTATTCAATTCATGTCTGAGACTCTGTGCCCAGTACTAGGCAAAGGGAAAGAGAAAATCATTTGTAAGTCTCAGGATTTGCAGTTATGTATGGGAGAGGAAGACAGAGGTTTGGCAGACACCAAGTATCTACATGTCTAACAATGTGCTAAATTCTTAACATCCATGGTCTCATTTTAAACATCACATTGGCCCTGTGAAGTGTGGGAGTGTGAGGGGTTGATAATCACCTGCTTCTATACCTCCAAGTTCAAAACTGGTTGACAGATGAATACAAAAGTCAGACAGATAGAGATCAGAGTGTCAGCTTAATTACTGATAAAACCTGAATTGGAGAAAATGCTAGCTTGCAACGAGAATCAAACTTTCCCCTCCCATGACTACCCTGAAAAAAGGGACCATCTTCATAAAGGCAAGTGAAGAATGCATGTATCTTGAAAGCAAACAGATGCAAGATAGATTTCCCAGGGCTGAACACTGGGATGGCTCCTTCACTCAGTAAACTCAGTAAATAGGTAAGGCCCTCCTCAGTCCTTTGAGAGGCACGCAGGAGCAGCAAGTGAAGAGAGAGAGCAGAAGTTTTGTGGTCTTACTTTTCCTTTCCTGGAGAAGAAATGGAAGATTCTTCTATGAGAATGTAGCTCCACAGAATAAGCAGCCCTGCAAAACTATGATTACTCACATTTACAGGAGCTCAGTGAGATCAAACTATGCAAGGTGACTCCGTCAGTAAGAGGCAGGGCCAGGGTCTGTACTCACGTCTGCCAAGCTCCTTTCTCTTCCCACTGTACTTCATGAAGCCATGTACAGGCATACACACACATACACACATACACATACACACACACACACACACATACAAAACTTTGGTGCAAGACAATGTCATAAGAATCATATGAATTGTAGAAATGACATAGACTATTTTAAAACTGAAGTATAAACATCTAGGTTTTCATGGTAACTTGTCATCTCAGAATCTCAGTTACTGTGAATAAATATATGTATATAGATGTGTGAGTGTGTGTGTGTGTTTGTGTGTGTGTATGTGTGTGTGTGTGTGTGTTTATCTGCTATCATCCTGTAGCAGTAGATTTGGGATGCACGTGGAATAAAATAGTTGCTATCAGATTATATGTATCATCTTAGGTTGGTGTATATGTATGTGTATGTGTGTGTGTGTGTGTATGTGTGTGTGTGTGTATATATATGTGTGTGTGTGTGTATATATATATCTCCCAACGCCTTAATTACCCAGACTCATGAACTCAAACAAAGATGGCCAATTACAGATTTAAGCGCCAGCACTCTAAATATTTATTATTAGAAAATAATGCCCTTTCTACAATATGTTATTTTCATCCCTCTTTTCTTAAATATGGCCTACAAAGTCAAGTCATCATTTTCAATATTGGTGGCTACCCTGGGCTGTATTCAGCAATGATTTAGTGGCTGTATGTGTCAGGAGAACGATGAACTGTGCATGTCTGCATGGCTGTGCTTTGCCAGGACACTGATCTACCTAAATAATATTTTGATACCTGCTTTTTCATTTGCATATTTGTGATAAATTATAGGTGATGAGATAGCTATGAAGGCCACTAGATAAATGATTGAATACTAGATACATGATTTCTCTTAAGAGTCTCCTCATATTTTATACAAGGAAGCAGTCTAGCATAGCAATTTAAGAATGTGGATTGTGGAGTCAGTGAGAGTGGCCACCGGTTAGCTGTGTGTCCTTAGGCAAGTGTCTTTGCATTTCTGAGCTTTATTTTCCTTGTGTATAAAACAAGGCTTATAATGTCACATTTCTCATAGGAGAACGTTCTGAAGGTTAATTGACATTGCACACGTAAATTAGCAATGTGCCCAGCACATGCTAAGTAGTCAGAAAGAACATGCTATAGTATGAAGCAAACAATATGGCGGTAATGGATCTGGTTCTAGACTCTGCTTGTCATTGTCTATTATGATTATTGTTGTCGTTCTTATATTTGATCAAGGGGGATTCAAGACCTGGTTTAACTTTTCTGGTATATGTATGTGATAACAGATAGAAATTATAAATTAGTATAAAATAACAGGTTTGTGTTGAATGCAATTAATTTGCTGAAGATGCATTTAAAAGAAAATTCAGTGGTCTTGAAACAGCACAGAGGTTCAGTAGGATTAGGCAGGAGTTAATTGTGTGGGATGGTTTTTCTAATTTGTTTATTTGTACAAGGTAAAAACATGAATTTTGGTTCAATTGTATTTAAAATTCAGCAAATTTTATCTTAGTTTAGTCCAATTTTTAGTTAATATACGTTCCTTTTATTCATTTAAGAAATTTCTGAATAGCATACAATAATAGTGCTAGTAATAATAATAGTCATAAGATTTATATATCACTTTACACTTTTTTGTTTTGAGACAGGGTCTCCCTGTCACCTGGAGTGCAGTGTTGCGATCACAGCTCATCGCAGCCTCAACTTCCCAGTCTCACGCGATGTTTCTCACCTAAGCCTCCCGAAAAGCAGGGACTACAGGAGAATGCCACCATGCTAAGCTAATTGAAAAGAAAATGTTTTGTACCACCATGGCATATACATACCTATGTAACAAACCTGCACGATCTGCGCATGTACCCCAGAACTTAAAAGTATAATAATAATAATAATAATGATAAAATTATTTCCCATAGGAAAAAAAAGGGATTAAAATTTGCCTTTGGGAAACAAGGTGCCACTAGGTTGCCCAGGCTGGTCTTGAACTCCTAGGTTCAAGCAATTCTCCTGTCTCATCCTTTTGATGTGTTGGGATGACAAAGCCACCGTTCCTAGCCTCATCTTACACTTCCTATGTGGTATTTAAATGTATTCTCTTCTGCTGATCACTATGAGGTACAGTCAGCTCATTTTATGGATAGCAATACCAGAATGGTAAAGAAATACAGAGAGGTGTGGCTGGTTTATGACAGTATCACTGCACTCATGCTTCGGGATGGAGGGTCAATAAACAACCTAAAAGTTCTATTGTAGGCTCCAGGAGGAAGGAGGAGGGGCCAGGCTATTATCACAGAGGAGCCAGAGGAAGGGAGCAGGCCGGGGAGCCCGCAAAACACTGGACTTCATTATTTAAGACCCTTCCATCCTCTAACATTCTGTCTCTATGAAAAAGAGCTATCAAGCATCAAACGTATTCGGTCCTAGAATAAAGTCAGTCTGAACTTTTCCCACAGAATGTGCTATCCAAAAAGAAAAGGCCTCAAAGAACCCACTTGGCATGGCTGCCCTGTTGTACCCCTTTGCTTAACCAGAGCCAAGATTCCTGTTGGGGTAACAGGAAATGAAGAAGGGAACACACCAGCCCTTCAATGCTTCTCGGCCTCCCCAGCAAGCCAATTCCCCCAGGGAACCCTGCAGTCTGGGGTAGAAAGAAGCCCTTTGAGGCTCAGCTTGAACCCATGAACCTTCCAGAGTACTGAGAAAGAAAAACATAGCAATTCCATGACTCCTCATTCAGAAAGGGCCCATCTTTTTCAAAACATTGGTCTTAAAAGTAGATTGTCTTGCTCTTACAGGCAGGGCTCTGTGAGGATCCGCCTGGAGTCTGCGTGAGATGAAACACCTCGATCTAGCAACTGCCACTCCTGAAGGAGCACCTGGCTTCTTGTTTTCTCCCTAGGAGGGCCTATTTGACAGCGTAACACACACAGGATTTTGTGCTCCTCTGAGATCCCCCTTCTATATGTGGGAGATCCAGCCTTGCCAGGATGCTTCTGGATGTGGCTCCCAGTAGACTCTTGGGTAAACGGTCCTGGCTGGTCTGTAGCCTAATGCGAGACTGAAGTAGCAGGTCCCATCCTGGATAACAGCACAATTAACGTGGATTCACATAACCCAGACATCAATTCTGACCATCCTGCTTTAATAGTTTTAGCTCAATTTTGTGACCCTCAGTTCAAAATTCTCTGAGATTTCTTTTGTACATTCCTACAAACTTACAGTCTCTGGGGCATATCTGTATCTACATACAAAAAAACTGACAGTTATTTCTTAAAAACTAAATGTTTCTCTGTCCTCTTCTTCCATTTCTAATTCTTGGCATCAAAGCTGCTATGGTTTCGGAAGTGGCCTCGTTGGCACACAAGGGCTTTCTGCTCTGGTTGCACAAGGACTTATTTTAGTCTCAACACTTGCTTTTTCTCCATCATGCGTCTCATACCCCTGCCTAGTTAACACTGTGCATTTTATGGTATCTGTGCTTTTCTACAGAGGCTCCATTTCCTTTGCTTACTCTCTTCTTCACTTGGCTAACTCCTACTCATCCCTCAAAACGTCACTCAAGAATTACACTCTCTGGGGCTCCCTAGCTAATGCCTGATCTGCTCTGTCTGGTTTGGGTGCCCTTCCTCAGATATCGTGCTCTCTGGATTATTTTTCATAACCTCTGTCATAGGGTCTTATAGTCATTTGCCTAACTGTCTGCATCTCATCTTTATCTCTAAGCTCCTTGAAGATGGGGACCCTGTCTTGTCTCTGCCTGTCAACAGGTTTCCAGGGCCTGAGTATACTCAATGTTTATTTCACTGATTCATTTATTAACTGATCAGTAAGTTGGTTGATCTCTTTTAGCTACTCAGAGACCTTTCATCCTCATTTGAGGCTCTCACTTGTTTTTTGAATAGATAAAGTCACTAGACAAATGAGAAACCTCCAAGTAACCATAGGTCACTCTGTGAAGTTTCCAAGTGTTCTTTGATCACTTACACTTGGCAACCAGGTATTGCAGAAGGACAGCCAGCTTGGTGGCATCCTGAATGCAATTTGTCTTTACAGGACTTATAATGAGCAACATTGCCAATTTAATCTTCGGGGCCTCTCAATACCTCCTTTGTTCATGCTCTGCTCTTCTCTTCAGGCCGGCTTACCCACCCCCAAGGCACACAGGACTTGTATCCTCAATGGTCTCCTCAGAAACTAGGAGCTCCGATTCTAGCTCCATGACTAACTAATTAGCTGTGTGACCCTGGGCCCACTATTTTCCCTGTTTGAGCCTCATTTTCCTTAGTTATCAAATAAAGTATGTTCTTAGTCTATTTGTATTGCTATAATAAAATATTTTAGATGTGGTAATTTATAAATAATAGACATGTATTTCTCACAGTTCTGAATGTTGGAAAGTTTGAGAGCAAAGCACCAGCAGATTTGGCATCTGGTGAAGGCTTGCTGTCTGCTTCCAAGATGGTGCCTTCTTGCTGCGTTCTCCCAGGGAGAACAAAATGAGTGCTATATCCTCACATGCTGGGTGAGATGAAAGGACCAGGCAGCTATTTGAAACTTCTTTTATAAGACACCAGTTCCATTCATGAGGAAAGATCCTTTGTCACCTAATCATGTTTCAAAGGCCCCACCTCTTAATACCATCACCTTGGGGTTTAAGTCCCAACATACGAATTGTATTAGTCCATTTTCACACTGCTATAAAGACATACCTGAGACTGGGTAATTTATTTAAAAAGCGGTTTAATCGGCTTATGGTTCTTCAGGCTGTACAGGTATCTGCTTCTGGGGAGGGCTCAAGAAACTTACAATCATGGCAGAAGGTGAAGAGGAAGTAGGCACATATTCACATGGCCAGCAGGAGAAAGGTGGTGAAGGGGAAGGTGATATACACTTTTTAAACAATCAGATATTGTGAAAACTCTATAAAGAAAAAGCACTAGCGGAATGGTGTTAATTCTTTAGAAATCCACCCCCATGATCCAATCACCTCCCACCAGGCCCCACCTCCAACACTGGGGATTACAATTCAACATGAGATTTGGGTGGGGACACAGAACCAAACCATATTATGAATCTAAGAGCGATACATACACTCAAATCACAGCAGATAGGATGAGAAATGACAGTCTGTCATTGAATTAAAGCCCAAGAGACAGCATCTGATCTGTAGAGGCAGACTAAGAAGCTGGCTTCATGTGGAGAAAGATCTGGAAAAGTGGGTGTGGGACATGCTGTCAGAAACCCAATCTCATATCCTGTCTTCAATCCTATTGGCCTCTAAGTTTCTCATTTTTTGTTGTGGAAAAGTAAACAATCTTCCTGAAGGAGCTGTTGTAAATCAAAAGGAATCATGGATGTGTGAGAGTTCTGAAAGCTGAGAAGCTTGTCAGTCATTATGATCTCTCTAAAGCAATCCAGACATACAAATAAGAGTGTTCTATGTCCTAAACCACCGTTTATCAAGGTGCATTCTAGGAGCCTGCTTCTGAGAGGTGTCTATCGGGATTAATGAATGAAGGAGAAGGAAGAATGAGGTTATTATTGTCAATCAATTTGAGAAACATGGAATAACAAAAGCTATTCCATACTATATTTTGGAACAAAGCATACTTCCTCTTTACTGAGGAAGGCCTTGACTAGCTACCATGTACTGAGAGTCTACAAATGAATTTTTTTTTATTTTTGTGAAATTTATAATTATATTTCATTGCTGACTCATTTTACTTTACTTTTATTTTTAAAGATAACTTTAACTTTTATTTTAGATTTAGGGGTGCAAATTTGTTGCCTGAGTATATTGTGTGATGCTGAGGTTTGGGGTACAGTTAAGGTTTCTCAATCCCTTTTGCTGTAGTTGCCTTTTGCTTTATAGAGCATCAAATAAGCCTACGTCAGGAAATGCTGCCATCAACCAAAGGAAAGATGTGATGTAGAAATTTTGGACACATTTAAGGGACTTTGGGGAGATATCTTGGGGCAGGTAAGAGGTAATTTCAGCATGCTTCAGTTTCTACTGACCCTCTGGGAATATAGTCATAAGCAATGGAATGTTGATGGGGTTGTGACTTGTAGTCAGGACTCCTGGGTTGCAATCCTAGGTCTGCCACCAAATCCATCTGTAATGCTGGGCCATTCGGTTACCCTCTCAGAGGCTCAATGTGCTCATGTGTAAAATGTAGGGCTAGATGCAGAAACATCAAGACCACCAGAGACTAGTCATATTCACTCGGATCACTGCAACAAAGTGTTCACTGAGGGGAAGGAAAAGGAAGAATAAGGCAGCAGGCATATTTAATGCTGCAGTAAAACATAGCACTGCCCAGGTCTCCAATAATCAATTCAGGAGCAGGTCATCTGAAACTAAAGGTCGCCTGGTAATAGTGTTCCAGACAGCAAAAACTGAGGTAAATAAGCAGCTAACTGTATGCAAGAATATTACTGGTAGTGGAGGGGCCCTCTCCACCCACCACCCATTTTACTTCCTAATGCTTCAAGTGGGACATGTAACTTAGCCACAGCTTATTCTGGGACTGAGGTCTCTTCTTATGCTTCCTAAGTATTTTCATATGTCCCCCACCCTCTGTGTCCCCCAGCTCCATGTCCACAGCCTGTCAGAACCCAGGGGGTCAGTGGCCAATGGTCTCATAATACCCAAGGCTGATTTAATTTTGGACCACACAGAGAGAAAGCTGAGTTCACCAATCACAGCCAGCCTCTTGAAATGCCAGATTTATAACACGCAGAAGCTGTTTCCAAAGTTTCACATTTGCATTTCCTAGTTTGTTGGTAATAGATTGAAAGCATTAGCTGCAAAGCAAGTAAAACCCAGAGGCTGGATGGCATTCAAACCTACTTGATTCAACAAGTGTTTCCTGAACTGGTAGCATCTCTGCACAGAGCCCAAGGTAAGGTGAGGGGAATCTTCATTTATCTAAGTTATAAGGCCTACCATTTCCTTCCTGACATAGATGTTCTCTTTAATCCTCATTGTGAAGTATTCGGTGACACCATGTGACGGGTGAAGGCACCTAAGAAGTAACCAACTAAATATCACAAGTAAGTGGGTGAATCTGAAATTTTATGCTAGATGTGTTTAATCTTAATGTCTGAGTTTTCTGCTAAGACTTCAAGTTGCCTTACCAGGTATAGAGATAAATAAGGAATCATTGTTTCCCCCAGGAACTGATGTGGGTGTGGAGAAGTGAGATAAGGCAGATGGGGCTGAATGGTGGGAAGGGCACAGAACCGAGTCAGGAACTGTGTGTTTGTTTGCTTTGGTCTCTAGAAAAAAATTAAATTAAATTAAATGTACATATACCTATATCTATTTTTAAAGACAAGTTAAAATACATATATTGCTCTACTTTCTACTACATGGAGTCACAGAACTACAAGACTGAAATCTTACAGGATGTCATATAAATCATCTTATCTAAGTCCATTGTTTTACACATAAGAAAAGGGATCCTCAGACAACTTAAATAACTTACCTAAAGGCACATAGTAAAGTAACCATAAAAGTTGGCCTGGAGCCTGTGTCTTTGCTTCTTAGTCCACTGCACATCTCATTACATCACTTCTCAGCCTTTTAACTGAATCCAAGAGAATGAGGACCCCTTCATATCCATTCATCACCATCCATTTATTCATCTATCCATCTACCATCCAGTTATCCATCCACTCTCCATCTATCTACCTTCCATCTATCCATCTTCCATCCAACCACCTCCATACATCCATCAATGTATCCATCCTTCCACCTCTATTACCCTCTATGAATCCAACTACCCTTCTAATCATTCATTCATCACCCATTTATTCAACCATTGATTCATCCTTCCCTGTAACCAACTCTAGCCAAATGCCTACTCTAAGCCAAATCCCAAGCCAGATCCTGAAGACTCTTAGCTTTCTGCCTGTTACAGCAGCATGATTTCACCTCTAGACACAATGTAATAGTGAATCTGGGCCAGACATCTGCTCCATGGTATCAGATTACATATTCAAGTGTCACAAATAGAGAACAACATACAGGTGAGAGGAAGTTTCTCCAGAGCTTGAACTTGTCGTAGGTTTCAGTTAGAAGTGCCTCTAGAGGCATTCTAGTGCAGAGTTGATGGCATATGCATGCATTTGAGCCAGGGATTATGGAAAGGTCTGACATTTAGGGGGTTGTCAAGACTTGTAGTTACAGCTTAGATTTGGTCTGAAAAAAATATTTTTCTCATAAACATAATTGTATGATATTATTTAAAAATATAATGATGAATGTTGGCAAAAATTTTACCTGATTATATTTATCCACTCACAAGTATTTGTTGAGCACTGACTATGCATTTTCATTTAATGCTCACATTAAGCTTATAAGGTAGACATTAATATCTTCAATACCTTCACTTAATGAGTTCAGAAACTGAGCTCAGAGAAGTATATAATTTGCCCTTAGTCATGTAGATAATTAAGTAGCAGAGCCAAGACTTTTACCCAGGACCCTTGGACTTCAAATTAACATTACAATAAGCTGACTCTAAAAGTAGAAGAAATAACTCCTTGTTATGGGACTTAAAGTAAGTCTCACAGAATAGAATTTCAACCAGAAAAGGTGGGTTTCTAGAGATAGAGAGATCAAGAAGGGCATCCTCAGGAAACAAATAGCTTGAGGAAAGGCACACAAACAGGGAGGCATGTACCAGGCACAGGAAACAGTGAGTTTGATGTTTGTGCACTGGTCTCTGATGATGGTGCACTGGGCTTAAAAGAAGTGGGTTGAGGTATTGTTATGGCACCTGACTTCAGTCTTATGAGCAATGGGGAGCCAATGTAGCTTTCTGAGTAGAAAAACAAGGCAATAAAGTCTGTGCTTTCAAAATATGCAATCTGGTGGTGAAAAATATGAAAGCTTGAAGGAAGAAGGCCATTTAAGAGAATAATATTTAAGAGGTAGAAAAGAAAGAATGAGAAGTTAGGCAGGGTAGTAAAGGGGAGAAAGAAAAAGCAAGAGAAGAAATTGAATGATGCTGAAGAGTTTGGATCAATGGATGAGTGACTGGATAGGTGAATGGATGGACAAAGGAATGAATGAGTGAATAGGTGAGTGGGTTGATAGATGATGGGATGGTTACTTGTGCTTGGGCTGGGCCTTCTCCAAAGAAATATATCCCCCTTAGCTTAAACCCCACCATCAGGGTGTTTAATTTGGGGCTTTTTCCTTCATGAGATCTTAGCCAGTATTATAGACCTGGCAGCTCCTACTTCACTTTATCTCTAGGTAGAGACACTAGAACACGAAAACCTCTCACTGTTCCACCCTGCACATCACCTTCAGATTCTTCTTTCAAAACCATTATTTCATCATTTCCCCTGCCCCAAGACACTCCAGGGGCTCCCCATGGCCAAGGTGATCAAATATATTATTCGTTCTGCCACCCATGATGTTTACTGTATTAGTCCCTTCTCATGCTACTATGAAGAAACACCCAAGACTGAGTAATTTATAAAGGAAAGAGGCTTAATTGACTCACAGTTCTGTAGATCAGGGGAGGCCTCAGGAAAATTAACAACCATCGTAAAGCGGGAAGCAAACAAATCTTTCTTCACATGGCATTAGCAAGGAAAAGTGCCGAGAAAAGGGGGAAAAGCCCCTTAAAAAAACAACAGATATCATGAGAACTCACTATCATGAAAACAGCATGAGGGGTAACTGCCCCTATGATTTAATTACCTCCCACCAGGTCCATCCTACAGCAAAAGGGGATTATGGAAACTACAGTTTAAGATTAGATTTGGGTGGGGACACAGCCAAACCATATTATTTACCAAACATGGCGCTAAAAGTATGATACAAATTGTGAAAAGCTTAACCCTTGCTATAAGATATAATTTGATTTGAACCTGGACAGACCATTTCCTAGATGTGTGGCCTTAGGCAAATGACTTAATTGCATTCGAACTTATCTATAAAGTGGTGTAACAGTCTCATATACAAGGATGCTTTGGGGATTAAATGAGTTAATACATAAAATTCCCAGGCCACAGGAGGTGCTCAATAAGTGGAAACTATATCATTAAATAAGATCTTCTAATCCTTGTATAAGGGCTGTTTTTAACATCTTCATTCTCTCAAGGATCACTGGGTACCTGGGTTTCTTTAAGCAGAGACTCCCACAATGGCATATTTTGTGCATCTGGAAGATTAACCCTCCCAACCCTACCACATTACCCTTTATCACAAATCCACAAATTGAGTGTTCTTTTTTTTCAACATTTACCAATGGTTAGCTCCATCCCTCTTATCTTCCAGGTCTTTCCCTACCAAGGCAGTTCTCATTGCTTCATTCAGATGCCACTTGAGGCTCAATAGAAGAATGATACTTTCTCGCTTTCTCATGTGGTATAGAATATGGTTCAGGCATCACAACTCTCTCTTTGGCACTGACATCAAAGGGAAAGTGCCATATTTAGCAGAGCTTGCAAGAGGCAGTACTATAATCAGGTATCCGTCTGCTTGGCAAGGGCTGGCATTTGCAGCCTTTGTCCCTCCATCATGTTGAACAACATTATGATACTGAAAATGATGAAAAATCCTTAAAAGCATGGAAATACAAAGGCACCACAGACCAAGTTAAATTACTTCCCTTTGCTCATAATTTTCCCTCTAACCAGATGCTACTTCTCCAGATTCTCCACTGGCACCCTTTAGGAGTTCACAGAAAAACTAAAAAATACAAACAAAACGCTAATTATATACCCATTTTGCCCTTCCCTGTTTAATGCCTAGTTTTCCCATGGCTCTATGAGTCCATGAAGGTAGTGGAGACTGTGTTCATTTCATTTGTTCCGTATCCCTAAGGTCTAGCAGAATTTCTGGCACACAGTCCTCAGGATGTATTTGTTAAATAAATAAATAAAGCACTGATGAAATGAATGAAAAAGTGATTAGTGAAAGAGTAAATAAGTAAATAGTTCTAATACAAGCTATTAAGTACATAGCTTGCAGAAATATGAGGCATAATAGCAACTAGCGGAGGATGAGGAAACTCAGTCTAAAAGAACCAGGAAAGCTTCCTGTACTAGTCCACTGCTATAAATAAATATCTAAAAGGGCATTTTATAAAGAAAAGAGGTTTAATTGGCTCATGATTCTGCAGCCTGTACAGGAAGCACAGGACCAAGACCTCAGGGAACTTTTACTCATGGTGGAGAGTGAGGCAGAGCAGGCACATCACATGGCCAGAGCAAGAGAGAGAGTTGGGGAGGAGGTTGTATTAGTCTGCTCTCATGCTGCTAATAAAGACACGTCTGAGAATGGGTAATTTATAAAGGAAAGAGGCTTTATTGACTCACAGTCTCACATGGCTGGGGAGGCCTCACAATCATGGCGGAAAGCAAAGAAGCATGAAATCACCTCTTACATGGCGGCAGGCAAGAGAGCATGTCTAGGGGAACTGCCCTTTATAAAACCATCAGCTCTCATGAGACTTACTCATTATCAGAAGAACAGCATGGGGAAAACCTGCCCCCAGGATTCAATTACCTCCCACCAGGTCCCTCCCATGACATGTGAAGATTATAGGGGCTACAACTCAAGGTGAGATTGAGGGGGGAAACAGCCAAACTACATCAGAGGTGTCACATACTTTTAAATGGCCAGATCTCATGTGAACTCAGAGAGCTCACTATCACCAAGGGAATGTCCCAAGCCATTCATGAGGAATCTGCACCCATGATCCAATCACCTCCCACCAGGCCCCACCTCCAACACTGGGGATTACATTTCAACATGAGATTTGGATGGGGACAAATATCCACTTTATCCTTCCCAAAGGAAGTGACAGCTGCTTTGAGTTTTGAAGTACAAACAGGAGTTGGTTTTATGGAGCTGGTAATGGAAGGGCATTCTGGGTAAAGGGAATAGCCCATACAAAGGGCAGAGGCATGATACAACATGCCACCTTCAGAGAATTACAATTATTTTGACCTACACAAAGTACCTTCCACCACCTTTCCCTGACCAACTTCCTTACTTGATTCCACACAGCTCCAGTTAGCCACAACTTTACTTAGTTCTACAAAATGCAGCAGGCCCTGATCCGTCACCACATCTTTGTGCATGCTGGCTCTCCAGCTCCTCTCTGCCTGCCTAAATTTTAACCAGCCTTCACAATCCAATGCTACTGCCCTTGCTTCAGGGGCCTCCTCTGTGGGCTCTATCCCTGAACAAGAGGCATGGACATGGACGCTCCTTCATACTACTGGCTCCTCCACAGAGCACAGGGCATGCTTTCTCTGTCTCAGTGTCTCCTGCCAAGTTCCTGCCACACCTCATTTCTCCCCTGCCACTCGGCTGCCCTGGTCTCTCAGTCAGACAAGGATGAAACAGGAATATGATGCCAGCAGCATTAAGCTGGTGTTTCAGAAACAGTTTTCATGGAAGAGTGAACTAAGCATATGATTTTTAAAAAGAGGGTTTCCAGATGAACTGTTAATTCCATTTTTAATTTCTTTTAGGTTCCCTGGGGGGACTGAGTGATGGTGTTTTTGTTTCTGCAGGAAATGGAGTCTCTTCATCCTTGATCTAGGGGAGATGGGCACTGCCATTAAAATTGCAGTCTCATTCCTGGCCCCCCATGAGAGCCTAAATCAGAGCTTTTAAATACAAAGGGAAAGGAGATTTCCTTGGATCTAAGCCTTTGCTCTCTTTCACTGCCCTGGGCCAGGGAAGAAAAAGAAGAGAAGGTAACCTTTGAATATCTTTTTCGGTTCCCCTAACCTTCTATATTTCACAGAAACTTCTTTTTCAGCTTTTATCACCTGCCTAATTCATTCTCATGCTTCAAGGCCTTGCTCAGCTGCCCCTACCTCTCCCCATCTTTCCTGGTCAGCACACTGTGCATTAATTGGTCCCTTCTCTCTGCAGCCAGAGCTGTTTCTTTATGCCTTCATCTTAATACCGCTCAGTCTGATTTTTATAAGAATCAGTTGCCTGTATTTCTCACCATTTGTGCCATGAGTTCTCTAAGGCATTGGCTCCCAAAGTGGTCCCTAGACCTGTAGTATCAGCTTCACCTGGGCACTTAATGGAAATGCAAACTCTCAGTGTTCCTTCTGGAGTGCCACTCTTCAACCAGATCTCCTCATTAGAGACTCTGGGGGTGAAACCCGGCAATGTGAGTTTCAATAGGCCCTCTAGCAGATTCTAAAGCACACTGAAGTTTGAGGATCATTATTTTAAGGTTAGAAACAGAGAACAATTAGACGGAGAGAGTACCCCTCACCAAAGATACACACACAGTAAGTCCTCAATAAACGCTTTATTGAATGGAAGTGTTTACATGAAACAGCCCCTAACAGGCTGGTAATAATAATCTAGAGTAGGAAAGAAGGTACCTAAAGAAGCATCCACTCAATAATGAAGCTGAGGGATATATGCACAACTGACCAGCTAGCCGCCCCAGTAATGCATCTTAGACCAACATAAAACATTGCAAAAGATTATGCTACATAACAGCGGGTATTCAGTCCAGATCAGCTGATAATTGCATTGTTTCTGAGACATTCCTGAAATATTTACCACCAGGGGTTCTTCATGATCAAGAATGGTGTGGTTGGACAGTTCTGAGATCTCTGTTTGCATCCAAAGCTGTTTCAGAGACTGAGGATAGAGGCTACTGCATTTGGGAGCCCCGGCAGCAGAGGCAGGCAATAGCAGTGCTTATCATTATATGGATTCAATATAAAACAGGTCAAAATCCTGTTTCCTGGAACACAAAAACTACCTAGAATAAGAGTCTGAAATAGCACAGCTGTCCTCTAAGCTGTTATTATTTTCCTCCAATAACAGCACGGCAAAGGGTTTCACTTTACCTTTCTCAAGAAAGACTCCTAGTTTCAAAACAAAAGATTACAGTCCCCTGACCCAGATCCTTTCTACTACAGGTTTTTCTCCCCCTGACAGTACCATATATCTGAATATGTATTTTTTTCACACAACCATATTTTAACTGCACAAACAGGATAACGTCTTGTCTGAGCATTTAAAAAAAATCCTACTGCCTTTTTCCTCCATTTAATTCCTCCCTTCCATTTAGTTGCATTTTATTTCTTTAAGGAGGGCCAGTATATTTTAATCACAATGTACCCTGGCTTGCTAGAGCTATTGATGAAAGAATTCAAAGCTCAACCAGTCAGTTCATTTAGATGGGAACTACCAAGTTCAATGAGAAAAGCAAAGGGTAAAATGAAATTACACAGCTTTTTGGATGATTTCCCATTTCTCAGTATATAAAGGCATAGAATGGCCTTTGGTGGCCCAGATTCTGAAACAATAAAGCCTTAGGAGGAGTTCATATAATATTAATAGCATGTTATTGAGGAAGATAAATATAAAACCCAATAATATTTTAAAAACTGACTTGGCAAGTAAAGATTATCAACAGTCCTTTCTTTCTTACTTCAAAATAACAATTATCACCAAAATAATGACAACATTTGTACAGTGCTTTACAGTTTAGAAAACGCTTTTTACATCCATCAAGTCCATTAATCAGTACGGTCATTACTAATAGCTAAGATTTATATAGAGCTTACGATTCACCAGGCATTGTGCCAAGCACCTTACAAGGATTATGTAACCTAATCTTCATAACAACCCTCGAGTATGTCCTAATTTTACGTAAATGAAAACCAAAGTTAAGTGACTTGCACTAGGTCACACAGTTGGTAAGCGGTCCATCTAAGATGTAAACTCAAGCTCTGACTCTACCAGAATGAGCAGAAGCATTTTATGGGAAAGAATTTCAGGCTCAGTTTGATGATACACCTGGGGTCACCCAGCAGCAAGCAGCAGAGCCTGAATGAGAACACAAATGTCCTAATTCCCAGGTCAGAGTTGTGCTATGCAGGCCCACAAAAGACAAAGGTCCTTGCTGCTAGTCCACTGTCTCCTATGCAGACAGAACTCCTTTTACCTAGTTTAATCTTCCTTCCATAGCTAACAAACACAGGAACACAGAAAAGAAAAGAAGCATAAGAAATAAGTGCTACTGAAAAAGAACATCAGAAGAGGCAAAGCGTAGGAAGTCAGGGGATGGGGCTGCGGACTAGAGTGTGAGAATACAGACAGGAGATGCAAACCTTTTGTACCTGCTAAATATGCAGAAAGGCTACATTGCACTGCATGAAATAACCAGACCAAACCAGCTTCACATCCCAAGGAGTTCCACTGCAGACATTCCTTTCACAGTGAGGTGCTATCCTGAGGGAGGATGCAGGAATCAGGAGATGGTAGCACAGCTCTCTGATGGGACTCTTGAGGAGCAATGCCTATGCCTGCAGGTTCAGTGCCCTGCAATGTGCCTGGCACATTTGGAACTCCCAGAGAGTTTTGTTGAATTGAGCTGGTGGCCATTATCAGCAAGACAGGATGCTTTCTGGCTCGATTTTTTTTCTGTAAAATGGAAACAACATGAGTACTCCCTTCACAGGGATGTCCTAAAGATTAATATGATGATGAAAATAAGGCATATAGTACATCGTCTGGTCCACAGTGGTGTTCAATAAGTGATGGTAGTGGTGGTGGTGAAGTTGATATTAATACAGGCATCACATGAAGGCATATCACTAAATAGTACAATCATTGAAACCACACAGTCCAAATTCCCCATTTTACAGATGAGGAAGTTGAGGCCCACAGAGGGAAAGGACTTAACTCAGCAGTCACCCAGCTTTTATCAGTGAGATACAAAGGGTAGTCACTCAGCTTCTGTCAAAGAGAAAAATGGAAAGCCAAGTTTATGTACTGCATCTGCTGGTCCAATGATTGTTTCCACTGACATGTGCTTCACTGACATAAGGGGAAGAATTCAAGCAGGAGTATCTGACTACTGCTCCCGTCTAGAGAGGACATACAATATGGGTTTGAATTGCCTGGGCCCAGTTATACATAGATTTTCTTCCACCTCTGCCACCCCTGAGATAGCAAGGCTAACCCTTCCTCCTCTTCCTCAGCCTACTCAACATGAAAACAACAGTATGAAGATCCTTATGATGATCCAGTTCTACCTAATGAACAGTAAATATATTTTCTCTTCCTTGTAATTTTCTTAATAATGTTATCTTTTATCTAGCTTCTTTTATTACAAAAATACAGTATATAATCCATGTAACATACTATATATGTGTTAATTGACTGATTAGGTTATTGGTAAAGCTTCTGGTCAATAGTAGGTTAATAGTAATTATGTTTTTGGGGAGTCAAAACTGAATTGCAAAACTGAACATGCAGATTTTGACTGCATGGGGGGTCAGCTCTCCTAACCCTCATGTTGTTCAAGGGTCAACTATACATATATAAAGTGAAATGGCAAATTAGCATAACCATCTATTCATCACCTCAAATAGTTACCTTGTGTGTATGTGCATGTGTGTGTGTGTGTGGAAGGAACACCCAAAATCTACTCACGGTAAATTTCTAGCACATAATATGACATAATTAACTAGTCCTCAAGCTGTATATCAGATATCTAGAGTTATTCATCCTGCAGAACTACAAGTTTGTACCCTTTGATCTACATCTCTCCATCTCCTCCCCTTCCCACTTCTGGTAACTTCCGTTCTATTCTCTGTTTCTATGTAACCTATGTTGTTTACCTTCCACATGTAAGTGAGATCACGTGGTATTTGTCTGTCTGCCTGGTTCTATTTCACTTAGCATAATGTCCTCCAAGTTCATCTATGTTGGCACAAATAGCAGTATCTCCTTTTTAAAGGCTGAATAGTATTCAATTTATAAAATGTACAGAATATTCAATTATAAATATAATATATAACATATGTTAAATGTTATCTATTACATTACATATTATATATGTGAAATATATAACATATACCACAATTCCTTTATTCATCCATCCATCAATGGATACTTAGCTTGTTTCCATATCTTGGCTATTGTGTAATGCTGCAATGAACATAATATCACTTCACACCTGTTAGGTTGGCTATTATCAAAAAGACATGAAATAATAAGGGTTGGCAAGGATGTGGAGTGAAGGCAACCCTTGTACACTGTTGGTGGGAATGTAAACAGTATAGCCATTGGCAGGGTGCACTGGCTCGCACCTGTAATCCCAGCACTTTGGAAGGCTGAGGTGGGCAGATCACCTGAGGTTGGAAGTTTCAGGCCAGCCTGACAAACATGGGGAAGCCCCATCTCCACCAAAAATACAAAAATTAGCTGGGCGTGGTGGTGAGTACCTATAATCCCAGCTACTCAGGAGGCTGAGGCAGGAGAATTACTTGATCCCAGGAAGCAAAGGTTGCAGTGGGCCGAGATCATGCCACTGCACTCCAGCCTGATGACAGAGTGAGACTCTTTCTCAAAAAAAAAAAAAAAAAAAAGTATAGCCTTTATGTAAAATAATATAGAGGCTTCTCAACAAAATAAAAATAGAACTACCATATGGCCCAGTGATCCCTCTGCAGGGTACATACCCAAAGCAAGTAACTTTCATTGAGAACTTACTGTGTGCCAGATATTCCCACAAATACAATCTCATTTGACCCTTCACTATAAACCTGCAGGAAGCAGGCATTATTATGAAGTCCATTTTGCAGCAGAGGAAACTGAAGATTGGAGATATTAAATTAAAGAGCTATCCTTCCAACCATCCAATCAGCATTGGAGCAGGGATTTCAATCCGTGTCTGTATTACTTTGAAGTCCATGATATTTACCAAGACATACTACAGCTGGAAACAAAAAAACAAAAACAATCTAAAGTGCCAGAGAAAGTTCTTGTGTTCTCAGTGACAAGTGGAAACCAGAGAATGTATTGAGGAGTCATCAAATCAACAAAATGTAGCCTGGCATGGTGGCGCATGCCTGTAATCCCAGCTACTTGAGAGGCTGAGGCAGGAGAATCGCTTGAACCTGGGAGGCAGAGGCCATAGTGAGCTGAGATCGCGCCATTGCACTCCAGCCTGAGTAACAAGAGCAAAACTCCATCTCAAAAAAAAAAAAAAGAAAGAAAAAAATCAACAAAATGTTCTCGCTGGCATGGTAAGGCTCCTGATATTAAGGCCAAGCTTTCTCTGTAGCCTGACCTACCATCTGCAACCCCTTCACCATCACCAGCCACACACACCTTAGTCCAGTTGGCAATTACCTAACACCAGGACTATTGCACTTATCTCTTAACTGGTCTGTCTTCCATTCTCGCACCCCTACAGAGTATTTTCTACATGGCAGCCAGATTGATGTTTTCAAAACACATAGCACATCATACTATTTCCCTAGCTTGAAACTGCCAACAGCTACCCACTGTCTTAGAATATATTCTGAACTCTTTATTGTGACCTGAACATGACTTGGCCTCTGTCTGCCTCTTGACTTCACCAACTGCCTCTTTCTCCCTTGCAAACTACACTTTGACCACTAAGCTTCCATTAGATCCTTGTATTAGTTCATGTTGCTAATAAAGACATATGTGAGAATGAGTAATTTATAAAGAAAAAGAAGTTTCATGGACTTACAGTTCCACATGGCTGGGGAGGATTCACAATCATGGCAGAAGGCAAAGGAAGAGCAAAGGCATGTCTTACACGGTGGCAGGCAAGAGAGCATGTGCAGGGGAACTGCCCTTTATAAAACCATCAATCTCTTGAGACTTTTTCACTATCATGACAGCAGAACAGGAAACTCCCCTCCCCATGATTCAATTACTTCCCACCAGTCCCCCGAACAACACATGGGAATTATGGGAGCTATAATTCAAGATGAGATTTGGGTGGGGACACAGCCAAATCATATCAATCATCAAATAGACCGTGATCTCCCCTGTCTCAGGGTTGTGGTGTGAGGTGTTCCACTGCCTGGAATGCTCTTTAGCCATAAGTTCTTCATGTGAATTCATGTGATTCTTCTTGCCATTAAGGCTTCAGCTTAAATATCACCTACACAAACAGTCCTCTGGTGACCTTACAATAGCAGTAATTACTACCCTTTTCTCTCCATTTCACCATCTCTTTTATTTTCTTCATAGTATTCTTACTAAAACTTTATTGTCTACTTATATACTTATTAATTTTCTGTCTCTCTCTGATCAGCAGATAGTAAGAACCAGGGGAGGAAGGTTCTACTATCTTTAGAAAAAAGGGAAAACTTTCTTTTATCTTGCAAGTGGGTGGTGATGGGGGGCACTATTTTTAAGACTTTAGGGAAGGCACATAGCATGAAGGAAGCCATCGACTTTTACCCTTGGTGATAGTTACCCTGACAGCAGCTGCTATGGATACATTTCCTGAATACTAAACTGGGTTCATACAGGGCTTCGGATCCCAAATTTGACAAGAGTTATACTCGGGGCCTGAACAATCAACCTGACACAGCTCAAACACTTCCTCAGGGCAAAACAGCACCTTTGGAACCTTAAGTTGACAACTGAGTGCTGAAAACAACAGCTGCACATATGTGCACACACCTTGCTACAAGGTAGAAGGTGATTTTTACCAAACGGGGACTTTTCACAAAGCCTTCTTCTCTGCTCCCCTACTCACCCCACTCACATTATTTTTGTAGACTTTTACTGATAAATATGAGTTCAATTTTAAAACACTATACTTTCATTTTGAAATCATGATAGCTAACATAAAGGATAACAGAAATAGAAAAAAAACTTCTTTTATAATGGTACTGTTAGTTGCTTACTGGTGATGCTTTCAACCACAAATAAAGGTTTAAATGCTGTTCAGGGTCCATTTTTATTGTCACTCAAAAGATAAGAGGGAGAGAGTCAATGACTACATTAGCTTCCATTCATTGAAAGCCTTCTATGTACCAAGTTTTAAATGTTTTTTAAATGTTTTTTAAATGTTTTAAATGTATCATCTCTAAGACTTACAAATCACTGCAAAATAAATGATAGTATTCCCATTTTACAGATAAAGGAAGAAAACCTCAGAGAGGCTAATAAACTTACTCATACTTAATAGCCAGGGTGTTGTAGAGCCAAGATTTGAACCCAGGTATGCCTGGCCCCAAGGCACCCACATATTCTCTACTATGTCTCTACCCCCAAATCTCTAAGGGCCAAGGTCTTAGACTCACAGGTTCTGTGTGCCTACAAAACCCAGAAGCAGCTGACAAATTTAATAAATGCAGCAGTTAAATAAGCATCTTCTCTGTCTGAGCAAGGCATTTCATAGCTGTTTTCTATCACCTATTCACAGTCAAACTTCTCCCCATCTGAGAAGTACCTTACTAAAAATAACTGGAAGACAGGCAAAAATGAAAAAAAGGAACATAGATAAAATGTGGTAAGTTGGCCCAAGGGATTTCCTCTTGGACTCACACTCTCCAAGACAGTGAATTTGTCTTTAGATAAAATACAAAGCCAGGGAAGTTAAAAAAAAAAATGGGACCAGGTTGGGAGGCTCATTTTGCTGTACCAAACATACCCTAGGCAAGTTCCACCAAGTTTTGAATACGACCATAGTTTTTGTTAAGTGTTTGTCTCTAAGTCAAACAAAAAGTGCCAATTATCTTGATAATATGTAAACAATAAAATGAAATTGCATAGAAGGCTATCTTAACAGTGGCTGCCCTGTGTCTGCTACCCTGGCCAGAATGCTGCCTTACAGGCTCATTCATTCTGTTGTGTATTCATTCAGCAAATGGTTTTGTAACCAGGTGACAGAAACAGGGGTGTCCCAAAGATGCTCACTGTTCCCCGATCGGATGTGTTTTCCCAGGTCCTTGGGCCTCAGTCACCCAAGAATGGGGAGAGGGCCCTGGTTCAAGTAAGTATGGGACCCAGAGAGAGAAAGAGAAAGAGAGAGAAAGAGAGAGAGAGAGAGAGACAGAGAGAGACAGAGAGGGAGGGAGGGAGGGAGAGAGAGAGGATTCAGAGATGGAGTTCGCACAGGTAAAGAGAGAGAGAGGGCTCCCACTGCCTCGGGAGGAGATCCAAGAGAGGGAATTCCTATAGGTAAGGGAGTAGGGGAAATTTAACCCCTTAGTTACTCCCGCCCCATTCAAGTTTTCGTCCAGTGAGAGGAGTTCTTCCAAACTGCCTCTGGAATAATTGATCTTCGGCTCTGATGTTGGATTGGCTGTTTGGCGCACAACAGAGCCCCTCCTTCCAGGGCTTTTGGCAGTTTTTTTTTTTTTTTAAACAAAGGAGCACACCTGAAATTGTATCTAGCCCGCGTGGAAAGGTAAACAAAGAACTCTAGGTTTTCTGAGGGGGAGGTGGTTGGAGGCCTGGCGCCGGGAAGTTCTTGCCTTTCAAACCACGCCCCTTGTGGACCTGGGAAGAGAAGTTAACATAGTCCCTCAGTTTCTGCATGTGTAGTATGTGAAAAGTACCTGCAGATACTGAAGATAAAGAAGGAAATAATTTTCAGCTCCTTTCCCTGGAGAGTTAATTCCAGTAAGGAAGAGAGACAAGTAAATACACAATTCAGTGTAGCTGGATAAATGGTAAAATCGGTCCATTGGAAGAATGATTGAAGCAAAGAAGGAAACAACCATCTGTGGGGAAGGAGCTTCTTGAGCCATGTTCTGCAGAGCAAGTAGGTCTTTATCAGAGACTGACGGAAAACAAGCATATCCCAGGCAGAGAGAACAAGATATCAAAAAGCAGCACAGAAATCAGGAACAAGGTTGATTTCAGGGTGAAAATGAGTCAAGGTATTAAAGGGTCTTAGGGTGTGCTGGAGAAAGAAGATCAGATACATCAGAAAAATATATGGTAAAATCAGTATTTTCTTCTACTGATTTCCATGTTACTCAATGATACACTGAAGAGGATGCACATGGAAAGTGAAATCCTCATAAGTTCACAGAGGGACACAGTACATCCCCAAGTCCACATGGAATTGTGGAATTTCATTATCCTTGGATCCTTGTCCATGTATATGAAGGGCTGATTCTTGGGCAAGTATTTGCCTAATAAGATCCCTACTCCACTCCACCACTGCCTCATCAGAGAGAAGGTAAAGAGAAATGCCACAATGAATCTGTATCCCAAAACAAAGCATCGGAAGCAGTAAAGGAAATGGTAAAGGGAAGTTTGAAGAATGACATTGCCCATTGGCACATCAGGAACAAGAATTCCTCCTGGGCAGCTCCTCGCCCTTCAACATACTACCTGTGCACCTTAGGAAAATGCATGCAAATCTCTGCCTCTCAATCTTCTCTGCAAAACGGGGAGAATGATGCCTGTCACACAAAAAGGTTACCATTAGGATTACACGAGCTCTATCATGTTAATCTCTATTGCAGCATTAGACATATACTATTTCCTTACATATAGTGCCCGTTCTCTTATCCTTAAAGAGTCATTCATGGCAATGACCATGAAAGACAATATTACCAGTTTCTTCTATTATTCTCAACAAATCATTCAAAACATACAAGTATTAAGTTCCAGTTTTAAAAAGCACTTTAACATCTATTAGCCAATGTAATTATCTCAGTAACCTTCTGAGCTAGACAGAAAGAGTTATGTACAGGTAAGGAAACAGTGGTCTGTCCAAATTCACACAATCATTAAATGGCAGAGAATGAACTTGAAACTTTATCCTTTGTCTTCAGAGCTCCAAATCTGGACCACATGACATTGCCTCTGAATACTCTTCTAAGAAGGAAAACAAAAATATTAAATTGGAAGCCACTAGCAACAAAGCTCATCTTACAAGTGTAATATTAGTGACAATTTCTTATAAAATATGTGAACCTTCTTTTATGGCATGGTAAGTATCTTTGTGAAAGCCTATCTGTCCATCTAGAGATTGGAAAGACAGAGACCATGCCTTATTCATGCCTGTACCCTCAAGTGCCTGACAATATTTCTGCCATATAGGACAAGTTTAGCATGTTTGCTGAATGAGTGGATGGATTTTATAGGCACTTACAAATTTACAAAGTACTTCCACATCTTTCGTCTTATTTGATTTTCCAAAAAGCCCTGGAACATAAAGGAAAGCTGATATCATTATCCACATTTCACAAGATGATGATGTGCAGGTCATACCCAGGCTGCTGTTGTTTTCTTTCTTTTAAGAATTATAATGGATTATTACTCCTTCCTGAAATAGATTGCAGCTGAATTCTACACACTACTGTTGGCCCTGCCACACAAGTCTGCTTGAAAGCCAATATAGACACTGTTTTATTATTATCTTTCATATCTTATGAAGTACATCAAAATCTGAAAAACTCTGTGAAAATTAGACCAAAAAAAAAAAAAGCTGAAGCTGAACCATTCAACCTGAAACTATAATGTGAAGTGATTATTACATGCCTATTCTTTCCTTTTCTCACCTCCTTGTAGTCTTCATTGTTTATAGCATGGAGTATTCATCTTCCTCCACAAAAAGAATCTGCTTCCTACAGAACATTGCTGCCAGGATTGCGGAAGCCTTGTTCTCTGTGTTAACCCTTCCTGTCATGTTTGACAGCACACACGCTTTTCTTGAATGCCCTCCACCCAGTTTCTCATTCTCAGGCTGAGGGCCTATCCCAAAAAGCAAAGCCTTGTAAGAACACTCCCTTACACCAGGACTCCCCCAAAACTACTGTACATTTTCTTTATCCTTCTTCTTCAGGGTATCCAAAATCTATATCCTATTTACCTTGGCAGCTTCATCTTTCAAATTCCCTCTCCATGTGCCCTGCTGTCTACCAGACTCAAATAATCAGTGATTCCCTAAACAACTTATTTGTGTTTCCTTATGTCATCCCTGACCCATCACCGAGGATGAACTCTTTATTTCTAAAAACCCTCCCCATCCTTCAAGGGCTTTCCTTCAAAACCTCCTTTGGTTACCCTCAACAAGTCATTCAACAAATAATCAATAAGAAACTCCTTTGTACCCAAACAACTCTATCCCAAAGGAGCTTAATATCTTTTGAGCAAAAGAGACTCAGAAAAACCCAACACAGTGGCTGTCATGGTGTTGGGTTAGCCACTGAAGGGAGTGCAGTAGAGTCCATCCTGACCCTCACTGAGACTACAATCTAGGCAGAAGGTGAGGAGCAGAAAAATGCACCACCAGATCACCAGGCTTGAAACCAACAGGAGTCCTGCATCATGAAGTTCTTCATTCATTCGTTCACTCATTCATTCATAAGCAATGTGCTAGGAATACAGAAATGAATGTGATGTGTTTCCTGCTCTCAAGATTTTACAACCTGGCTGGAAAAACAGAGATATATACACAGGGCTCTGCCATTGGTAAGAAGTACCTCTACCAAGTACCAGGAGACTAAGGATAGTGGATAGTGACTGGCTCTGCCTAGCAGAGTCCATGCTCCAGAAAAGGGGAGTATTTGTCAGAGCTCTAAAAGAGAGTAGTTTACCAGGTAGAGAAGAAGAAAAGGGAATGGAAGGAGAAGACAGAGAAGAAAGGGTTGGTGGGGGATGGGAGGAAACACTGTATCAGTCAAATGCCAAAGAATATATCTGTTATTTTGGAATACGGACTTTAATGGACAAAAGTGTTAAGAAGGTGTAAAATTATTAGCTTAATAACTAAGAGAGTCAAAGGAACTCTAAGGCATCATGAAAGAGCAATTGCAAGAGGCAGTTACTACCCCTATAGGGAAGGGACAAAGAAGAAATTTTAGAGACTTAGAGGAGAAAACCCACAAGCAGATGGTGGTGTGAAAATCGAATCTCCAAAAAATGCCACTACTCAGCCAGGGCTGGTGTCTCAGCTCAGAAGAGGACATCAGGGCGGGCCCAGATCTCTGAGGAGGTCAGCTGGTACTAGAGTTACCTAATGGAGGTGTGACAAAGCTAAGTCTGCAGGTGTTGGAAAAGTGCAGCCTGGATTCAGCTGCTGCCAAGGGAAGGAATTGCAGCTGTCAAAGTGAAGAAGTATGTCTATACCTAGACTCTAGGTCAGTGGTTCTAAACCAGGGGTGATTTTGCCCTCCGGGGAACATTTGGCAATGTCCAAAGACATTCTTAATTGTCACAACTGGAGATTGGTACTACAATTTAGTAAGCAGAGGACAGGGTGCTGCTAAACATCCTACAACATATGAGACATCATTGCCCAACGAAGAATGAGTCAGTCAAAAATGCCAAAGTTGAGAAACCTGTTCTAAGTTAACACTGAGAGTAATAGGAAGCAAACCAGGAGCAAGTCCTGCCCGGGTCTCATCCAGCCATGGAGTCTCCCTCTAGCACCCCCTATTGGCAGAGCCTAAGAGGGAGCCAGTGGACAAAGCAGAGATAAAAATTTCATCATAAAGTTAAGAACAAAAGGATGGGTTTGTAGCTAAGTGCCAATAACTTAGTAACTGGCACAAATACTGCAGGCCAGTTTCTCAGAGCAAGCAATGACAAGACCATAGGTATAGGAATGGCATTTGAGAGAAAGACTCAGTAGCCAGAAGTGTGTGAGGCAATGCCTGGCACATCGCAGGTGATCAGCAGAGAGTGAAATTTGGTGGGCATGTATTCCATAAATGACTTCGTGACGAAAGATTTCCAAGCAATACTGCTTCCAAACTAACACTCTTGGTAGTATTTAAAATTCTTCAATTTAAGAATGAACACACTGCCTCCCAATAGTGAAATCTCTTCTATTCATGAATGTGGATTTTGCTTTCTGCCTGTCTGTTGTCTTATGAGGAAGAGAGTACTTCCTGAAGTCTAGTTTTCAGGCTTTGTCAAAAGTAAAACAGCCTTTTGTTTCATAATTACTTTTTACACAAATGAGATCACATCACTATTTTACTCAACAGTGTCTTGGAGATTTTTGTATAATACTAACAAAGATTGAGTTCGTGCTATTTATGATTTACGATACACTTTCCCACATTTATCTCATATTAATTAGCACTTGCTTCTCCATTTTTGAATGAGAAAATTGAGGCTCAAATAAGATGAAGTGATTGGGTCCCAAGTAGCTCCTTAAGTGGAAAAGTGAAACTAGATCCCTCAGAGGCAGCAAAAAACTATCTACTAAGTTGCCTTGAGGTGGCTAACATTGATATGTATCTTAGCTCTTCCCTTCCTGAGCATGTTTCAAGTGTACTAGTTTCTTATGACTTGCTAAACCTTTAACTTTTTCCTTCTACACTCTCTATTCCCACTCACTTATAGAATCAACGGAGCAATTTAGGGTGTTTTTGTTCCCCAAGGAACCGTAGTCCAGTGAGAAAGGTAGAAGAGTTAATGCACAATTTCAGTACCAAGTGCTAAGGACAGAGTGCATGGTGTCATGTAGACAGGGCAGGGTACCCAGTCCTGAGAGGCCAGGGAAGCTATTCTGTGTAAGGCAAGATCTGGAAGAAAGGAAAGAAGTAGGTGAAGGAGAAGGCAGGCTGTGCAGAATGGAACAGCACGTGCAAAGAGCAGAGGAAAGGAAGAACATGATGTATCAAAGGTCCACAGGTTGATTATGGAAGGAGTTTAGACTGAGAGGAAGTCATAAGTAGGAACGAGAACAATAAGGGCCTGCAAGCTAAATGAGAGAATTTCAACTTTATAATGGTACCAGCTAATTACAAGAGCATAGCCATTTATCTTCTTTGAGTTTTAGTTTCCACATGTGTAAAATGGTAGCGACAGCATCTGCTCTGCCTACCGAACAGGGTCTGAGTTATTCAAATAAAACACACATACACAGAGTCACGTGGTGATTTGCTTAGGAAGCTGTCACATATTTTCACTACAGCATCCCACGTCACCTGCAGAAAATAGAAGCAAAAGCCTTCCCTTTCCTTCCATTTCCCTCAACCCCTGTGGAGGAAAAAGCCCCCTCTGGAAAAGAAACACTCTCCTTAGTCCTTTGCCAAAGCTTTTCAAGCAATAATCCATAATGCAATCTTCACTGAAATTGTATTTCAGCCCCCCTCTGCTGAAAATATGAATGCATGCGACTACAGCCTCAGAATGGCCTTTATGCCTTCCTGCCCCTGGTGTGCGCCTTCCTAAGCGGCTGGCCTCATCGTGGGCACCAGCCTGTGTGATAACATTATAATTTTGTGTACATTGTGCTCTCAGAGGCCATGCCGAGGCCAGCGTGAGGAAATGGTAATTGACAGCAGGGCCAGGCTTCTTTGTAAAGATCTGTGGCTTCCTCGTCTGTGAGTTTGCCGAGTTCCAGTCACTGGATTTGGGTGGCTGGCCCCAAGAGACATGGGCACAGGCACCATGATGCCTTGTTTAAGTGCTTTGTAGGAAAGGAGACAGCTTGAAAATGAGGGCGTTCTAGGCATAGAGAATAACTTGTGGTGAAGGCAGTGACTGACTTAGAGCTTAATTATCTGGACCAGGTAAACACTGAATTGCTGGAAGCCAGAACCAAATCTGACAGGGCCTTAGAAATCGCCACGGGTGATGGTCTGTTTCCTTTTTTTAGTCCATGATCTTTCTACTACATTGCAACAATTCTCTACCCAAATAACTTTTATACTGCTAATTAACAACTCTCCAAACATTTGAGAATATTTATTAAATGCCTATTATGAGTTAACACTTATGGGCACTGGGAATACAGTGATGAACAAACAACAAATTTATAGTACATGGGACAATGATCTGGTAGGAATCAATTGTGCAATTACTGCAAATGCTGATCTTTCTTGATTAAAGAAAGTTACTTAGGGAAAACAGCCCACAAGGGGTTAAATGAAAAGCTATATTCTGCCTGTCCTAGTGACTCTAATGCCAGTATTCAAAAAGGTTCACCCACCTTCCTTTTTTGCCTAATTCTCTTCATTTGCATGGAGAAAGGAAGACCAAAGCCTCTTACAAATTACCTTATGCACTGAGCCACAGACCCAAACAGAGCTCAGATTATCTATTTAATTCTCCAGCCTGCAAGGGGGTATTCACCCATTGTCTACGTCTTATCCAAACGTAATGGATTAGTTCAGAGCCCAGGGGGTAAAGGCATGAATACTGTGTTTATAAGGAAAGCTATACAGAGCAGAGATAACAATTCAGAGGATGATTTTACAAAAGCGAAAAGTCGAATGAGCTTTTGGGAAACCCCTGTGAGCCCAGGTATCAGTCCTGGCTTGTTCAAAGCTAAAACTCTCAGTCCACATACAGGATGGTCCCCCACTCTCTACCAAAGGCTGCTGTACCTCCAAGCTTACACCCCAAACAAAGGGTTATCCATCACCTGGGGAAAAAGGTGCAACTCAAAGATGGGAAGACAGCAAGTTAGACTACAAACAGTGGGGAGAAAAATCTACTGCAGCTGGCGTTTCCTTAGAAACCCCCACAAGCTGAGAATGAGAAAGTAGCCACAGTCAGAGCTCTGTCTGATTCCTTCTTCAAAGATCACACCCCGGAAGAAGGAAGACATCGTTAAGCAGCTTAATCTTTCAGGCAAGGCCTGGAGAAAGCAGCCCCCTGCAGAGGCCAGAAAGAAGCAGGTCTGGATCCCAGAGCAAAAGTAGGCACAGGCAAGGCAAGGCAAGTCGAATCTACACACATACATGTGCACACAAGCACGCACGAGTGAGAAACACTAATGATGAAACAGGGGAGAGGAAATATTCTAATAGAATATTCAAATGAAAGTCAAGTTCCCATAGAGACCCCTTTGTAAATAGCCACAATAATCGTATGACCTTCAAAATAGAACTGGAGACAAATCTGATTTAATCTAATTCTGAAAGCATGTCAAGCTCTTATCCTTGCTAGTGAGTTCAAGCTCTGCAACCAGAACGGAACAAGAATTCTGTCTTCACCATTTGATAACTCTGTGACTTGAGGCAAATTACTTAACGACTCTGAAACTTTTCCTATGAAAGGAAAAGTCCCTACCTTAGTGTTAAGAATTAAATGAGATAATACATGTACAGCACGTAGAATTGAGATAATACATGTACAGCATGTAGGACAGTGTCTGTCTCCCTCTAAAGACTCGTTCAAGTCAACAAATAAGAAGGAACTGCAATCCAGGTTCAAGATAGAATGAATCCCATTGAGTTCATCAATTTCCATATACTGAAAGAAGCCAGAGGCAAAAAGAACATACTATGTTATTCCTACATATGAGGCTCAAGAGCAGTCAAAACAAATCGATGGTCAGAATTGTGGATGTTTCGGGAAGTGTAAACTGAGAGGGGCATGAAGGAAATTGCTTGGATGCTGGAGCTATTCTATATGTTGATATAGTGCCTATATGGGTGCATGCATATTGTAAAATATCTCCACACTGTACACTCCACATTACTACAATGTAACAGAGCCTGTGGATCATAAGTCTTCTCATTGGTCATCACCATCTGTGACAGCAGCTGCAGGAAGTAAGAATCGGGTTGCACGTTGGGTTATGTGGTGGCTGATGCTTTCTGCAATACATTATATGTAAAGGCTGATTATTAGAACCCTGTTTCTTTCCAGCAGGACTCAGGTTAACTCACTGTGAGGTTAACAGAAAAGGGATGCATAACCCCATTGCTCAGCTGAGGACACTAAGATTCAGGGTACCAAGGTCAGTCATGCGTGAACACAGCTGGTGAAGATAGAGTTAAGGAGAAAAGGCAAGTCTTCATGCTCCACTATATTTCAACCTGTTTAGAGAATTTCTTTCTATCAGAGACAAATCCCCTAGTCCTGAAGGAGGAAATAAAAGAAGATACTATTTTTTTCTCAAAGAGTTCTTCCACAGAGAAACAGGCATTTTAAATATGAATGAACAAAAGAAAGCTTTATTGCCACCTGCAGCCTCTGTGAGACCCAGTGGTGGGTAGAAACAAGAAGGTCTATGGTTTGAGGTAAAATCAGGGTCACTATTCCCACTGGCCCAGGCAGGTGCAGTTGCAGGTAGGGCCAGGGGGTAAGGAGGGGTAGTAAGAGCTGTCACCCAGTCTGTCTGTCTCTGAATGGCTCTAGGAGCTTCTCCTGGAGGGGAATGGACTCAGTTCTATCGCATGTTTAAGAGCAGAGCAGACTAGTTCCCCATTACCGCAGGCCACTCTGGATAAGGAAACATATTTTGGGTGCTCCTACCATGTACCTGGCATGGTTAAAGGAGCTGAGGATAGAGTAATGCCCCTCAAAAAAAGCAAATCCTGTATAGAGGACAATTAGGGAAAGCCTCTTCATGAAACTGATATTCCAAAGGCAACTTTTCATAGCATGAACTTGGGCTGAGTTGCAATTCTTATGGGGAACAGCCAGACATATATGGGCTGGGCCTCACCAGAACAAGTTTCCCTCCAATGACCTCAAGATAGATCACTGGAAATCAATCATGCTCTTATAATCCAAGCACAGCATTTGCTCCTAAATTCAAATCAGTAGGCTATTAAAAAGTTGTATCATTTTGTTATAACATGGGTCCTACAGGCTTTAAATAATTTTGGGTATAGTTACCAGACTAAAGGAGAAACCTGTTTACAAAGATGCATGTGCTTGAAGTACCAGGCCCCAAGACTCCTCCCAACACCAGTCCAGTGATTCTTCTGTCAGTAATATATGTTGAGAGACTGGGAGGCAAATTAACAAGGCAGCTCCTGCCTTTGGAAAAAATGCAGCCACATGCACAACTAACCACAGTAGGAGGTAGGAAGTGCTGTAGTTATATTGTATTATAGTTCTGAGCCAATGCAATGTAAGGAATACATAAGGGTCCATTGCCAGTCTGCAAAAGATGCTATAACCTAGGCAGGAAGATGGGACACAAGTGAAACAATTTTCACCAGCAAAGGTACAACCATAACATTCAAGGAGTCTCAAAAGTGGAGTCTTCTCCTTTTTCCACTTAAGAAACATTTACTGAATGCCAGGCATTTAATGGGCGCTGTGATAAACAAGCCAAGATCCTTGCCCTAGAGAGCTCAAGTTCTATTGAGAGGAAAGCCTTATAATCAGACATTCCCAATGCATATTCATGAACACATGCATGGAGTAGCCTGGGAAGTGGAAAAAGGGGATTTTTATTTCTGGGACTTGGGAATGCCTTAAGATGGAGAGGAAAAGAGCTTAGGCTTTGTATTTTAGGCAACAGGAACAGAATTATTTGGAATCACAAAGGCTTAGAAGAACAAGGTGTTTTATAAAACTATATTGCAGCTAAAGCACTGAGTAAGTAACTGGGAGTAGTACAAGACAGGCAACAATATGAGGTAACATTTATCGAGTACTTACTGAGTGCCAAACACTGTTTTCAGTAATTAAATATATATGTACATGTATACACTTAAAAGATATATTATAGGCTGGGTACAGTGGCTCACACCTGTAATCCCAGCACTTTGGGAGGCTGACATGGCCAGATCACAAGGTTAGGAGTTCGAGACCAGCCTGATCAACATGATGAAATCCCATCTCTATTAAAAATACAAAAATTAGCCAGGTGTCGTGGTGCATGCCTATAATCACAGCTATTTGGGATGCTGAGGCATGAGAATTCCTTGAACTCAGGAAATGGAGGTTGCAGTGAGCTAAGATCATGCCACTACACTCCAGCCTAGGCAACAGAGTGAGACCCTGTCGCAAATATATATATAAGATATAATATGTTTTAAAGATATATATGTGTGTGTGTATATATATATATATATACACACACACACACCCATGTATATATATATATATATCCATGTGTATATATATATACCCATGTGTGTGTAT
>NW_022436976.1:27607995-27729935 GCF_009761245.1 Sapajus apella | reverse complement strand
TATATATATATATCCATGTGTATATATATATACCCATGTGTGTGTATATATATATATATATATATATACACACATATATATACAATTTCTCAGTAATCATACAAGTAAATACTGTCATCATCCCCCCTTCACAGAAGAGAAAACTGAGGCTCAGTAACTTGTTCAAGTTCATTCAGTTAGTAAGTAGTAAAAGTTGGCTACGAACTCCAGAATTTGTTCCTTCACTACTACAAGGTCACCAAGAGCCTGGAAACTATTGACTTTATGACTTGTCAGTGGAGATCCATTTAAGGCTTTTAAGCCGGGGGATGACATGTCAGATTTGCATTTTAGAAAGATTAGGCTGGCTGGAATATAAAAAATGGGATTTAAGCAGGTACAAAACCAACATGATAACCAATTAGGAGGCTTTGCAATGGTCCAGGGAAGAGAAGGGAGGAGGTAATAATAGGTACAGAGGGGCTGAGGCGGGTTGTTTAGGGTGAAGTGGGAACAATGCTTGGTGACAGATAGGATGTAGGACGTGAGAGAGAGGGAGGTATAAAGAATGATTCTTCAAAGTGCAGAATCAGCCTTGACAGGCAGATCTTGCCCTTAAAGTAATGGGAAAAGAGGATATTCTTATCATGCCAAAGGACAGTGCTATATGAGACTGACAATGGTCCTGTCAAGCCTCTGAGCCCAAGTGTATGAATTCAGAAAGCTGATCCAAATAATAGCTATTTTTAAGAAGCTGTCAGCTCACGGCAACCTTGCTATCTTTTTTTTCTCTATTCTTTCCTTCCCTCTGTTCCTCTCTTCCTCCCCACCTTCCTTTCTTTTTCTTTTAAATAAGAATAATTATATTACTTTCCACTGTAAAATAACCTGTGCACATATAGAAAATTCAAGCAATTCATACAAACACAAAGAGAAGTTCCCTAAAATCCCACCTCCATGAACACCTTAGTGAAGGTCTTTCCAGACATTCCTAACTGCACAGCACACACAAACGCATATTCACAAACACATTGAAACTCTGCTTTTTTATTTTGGAAAACTGTTTTATTTTTCCATTATTCTACTACAGAAATCTTTTAAAGTCAATGAGTATGATCTAAGTGTTCTTTTTTTTTTTTTTTTTAGCACTGTTAGCTAAGCTTTTGACTTTAATAGTAAGTCATATGTTTAAAGAAGTAACCATAGGATTATTTGGTTTACAGTTAAGTATTATAAAATCACTAAATAAACAGCAGATCATTTTAAAGCAACATTATTATAATCGTCTTTTAAGTATGTACATATACATAAACACTTGTTCTTATTTTGTGGCTAGGTGGTATTCTACTGACTGTATACATTATAGTTTATTACAAGTTCCAACAATAGCCAAGTGAAGAGTTGGACAAATCCTTTCTCTTCACAACATCTATAAAGCTGGACAAAATTTGCTAAATCAACCATTTCAGGCACTCTGGAAGTTTAACAGCGGCATAGAATGACCTGAGAAATATTTATGTTTGAAAATCTGCTGAACTTTAGGTCAGAATAGGGGCAATCTGGCGCCTGCTTGCCTGGGACCATGCTCCTTCCCAACACTCAGTCTCAATTGACATGGAAGCGCAAAGACGGCAGGATGAGCCTAAAGACCACAACTTTTCTGCCAGGTAAAAGGGGACTCGCCAGGCTTAGAGAGGTGGGAGATGCCCGTGCTCAAGGGTATTTTCAGCGGAAGTGACTCAAGGCAGCCGGCAGTGAGGGTCAGTAACTCCACTGGTCTGACACAGACATATTCCTGCCTAAGGTTCTTCATCTGGCATAAGCTGTTCACACACTCCTGGCTGATCTTGAGGCTGAGAACATACACGTAGCTCACAAGAAAAAGCACAGTGGAAATTCAAAGCCAGAACCATTTTGAAAAATACCCAGACTTTGAATATGCTTTTCTACCCACACATAGTTCCAAGAAAGCCTTAATAGTTTGAAGTATTTGAATATAACCTCTGTCCAGTCATTGGCTGACTGCTGAGCTATGCAAACACAGGGCAACCCTTGGGCTTAAAAATAAAAACATGAGTGGAAAAAGCAAAATTGAAACGACATCAGCAGCTGTGCACTGTGTGGGGAGGGAAATAAATTTCACAGACTTAGCCCATGAAAGCTACTCAACAACTCAAGAGAGCTCAGCAGAAAAAAAAAAAAAAAAAAAAAAAAAAAAAAAAAAAAGGTGAGTGATCAAAGGTGAGAAGAGCTCCTTTTCAAAATTCCAAATCTCATATTCGCTTTTAAGGCTTTACAACACATCTCCAAGCAATAGTGGGTAGAGATAACTTTATTTCCACTTAAGTTCTCTTTTTGCAAAGTTGGCTTGGGGAATATTGAAATCAGCGGTGAATATGTGTCAGCAAAGAACATATCAAAATAGCTGATGGTATTTCTTCAAAAACATCTCCCTGATCTAAAGTATAGGTGAGCACATCCATTCAAAACGGGTATTTAATGCAAAGGCTTTTCCAATCAGCTCTGATTTCTCAAAGCCTGAGTTTTATAACTTATAATAGCCTCCTTTAAAAAAAGAAAAAAGGAAATCTGAACAATTATCAAAATGTAGCATGCCAATGAAGGGAAAAATAATGTGATTCTCATGCACACATTATAGAACATTATGAAATGCTACCAGTGACCTAAGTGTTGGGACAGTCAGGATGTGGCTGCAGCCTCAGGCCGGGACACTACTTCCAGTTCTCTAACACAATAGAATAAAACCAAAAGGAAGAAGCCTCTGTAATAAGCTATCCCACCCTTTATTAAATGCAATAATCGCCTCCACTACATCTCCATGAGCTCCTTTCAGCATCTGCTTAACATATATAACGAATACAGAAGATTAATTTAGAATAGGGGTTAGATCTGGGGTTATATCTGTTTGGTAGATGTAGTTCATTTGGCAAACATTTAAAAAAATTGTTAGCAATTGTAGTTCATTTGGCGAACATTTAAAAAAATTGTTAGCAACATTTTAAAATTAGGAAATGTCACACCAAAAGCTGATTTTCTAACTTTTAAAGGAAGCATAGTTCTGGCCACTCTAGGCCCCATTTTCACACGGAAACAATAGAACAAGGCTGATGAACAAATGCTCCTTTTGAAAGGGGCCTGGACCTCCTAACTCACCACGGTTCTGACCACTGCCTAATGTCCACAGGACCACGTTAATCACCACATTCACACTGTTGTGTTTTCTTAAGGACAGACAGATGTGTCCCAGAACCTCTCCACTGAGGGGAAGCAAAAGGCAGACTGAGCCCACCCTGGTTTTCTGCAGCAAGATTACTCGCTGAGTGCCTGGCCTGGAGGGATGTGAGAGTGTGACCCCACTGTGTGAGGAACCCTCAGGGACTTCCTTCCCATCAGTCACCTCTCCTCATCCGTTTGCCATATAATTCCTGCAAATCTCCCTGATTCTCTGTATGTCCATTTATCATCTGCAAAAGGAGACTCTCTTCTCGGTCCTCCCTCCCTCCACCTGACAGGAATGTCTTAGAAGCCACTTGATAACACCTGCAAAAGGGTGGTGAGCTTTCCATATGTAAGTAGATACAACAGAGCATGCATGTTACCACGTTGAGTGTTATTAAAGTTGCTTATCTACCTCCAAGTGATATTCTAATATAAGTGACTACAACTCATGTTCAGATAATGCTAAGCAGTATTCCAAGCCCAAACCACATGATAGACCTAAAAATAAGAGTAGAGGGCAGGGGTTTTGGGGAGCAGTAAAGAAGAGGAAAGAGAACTCTGTTTTAACCATCGTTGCAAAGGTAAGAAATGGGCAGACAGGAGGTCATGGATCTCGAAGACCATATTGCTGTCATTTATTGTGGGTTTATTGTATGCTACACAGCTTATGTGTGTGGCCTCATTTAATTCTTTGTAAAACTCCATGAGATAGATGTCGTTTTCAGTTCACCATGAAGAGCCTGAGCCTTTGAGATTAAGTAATGTTTTTAAGGACACATGGTTAGTAAGTAAGTAGAAAGACCAAGGTTCAGCTTTAGGGCCTGGATTCCTAATTGCTCTGCAATTTTATCTCTCTGTACTTAAAGTGGAATAGAAGGAGTCACATTTATTAATCAATGACTATATATCGGGCTAGATATGGTGTTTTTAAAAGCTCCATTGAGATATAACCTACACGCTGTAAAAATTTCCTGGTTTTAAGTGTACAATTCCAAGATTTTTAGTAAATTTACGTAACTGTGCAACTATCACTGCAATCTAGTTTTAGAACATTACCACGACCCCAAAAATATCCCTGTCTGTTTATAGTCAATCCCTGTTCCCACGCTCAGCTCCAGGCAACCACTAATCTACTTTCCATCTCTTTAGGCTTGTTTTCCTGGGTATTTCTTACAAATAGAATTATATAATATATTATGTTTTGTATCTGGCTTACTTTATTTAGCATAATATTTTTGAGGTTGATCCATGTTTCAGCATTATTAGTATTTCATCACATTTTATTCCACCATATGGGTATACTGTATTTGTATATCCTTTCACCAGTACGTGAACATTTGAAGTATTTCCGCTTACTTGGATTCTATCAATAATGTTGCTATGCACATTCCCAAACAGGTCTTTGGGGACACATGTTTTCCTATAGGAATATCATGCTTCCACATAACTAAGAGTAGAATTGCTGGGTTACATGGTCAACTCACTTTTAACATTTTTTGTTGTTGTTTTTGTTTGTTTGTTCATTTATTTGTTTTGAGACAGAGTCTTTGTCGCCCAGGCTGGAGTGCAGTGGCAGGATCACAGCTCACTGCAAACTCTGCCCCCCAGGTTCAAGTGATTCTCGTGCCTCAGCCTCGAGAGTAGCTGGGATAACAGGCACACACCACCATGGGCTGGCTAATTTTTGTCCTTTTAGTAGAGATGGGGTTTCGTCATGTTGACCAGGCTGATCTTGAACTTCCAGCCTCAAGAAATGCATACACCTTTACCTCCTAAAAGTGCTTGGAATACAGGCATGAGCCATTGTGCCTAGCCAACTTTATTTAAAAAAAAAAAAAAAAACTGTCAAATTGCTTCCAGAATGGCTGTTGCATTTTACATTTTCACTAGCATTGTATGAAACAATGTATATTTCAGTTTCTGTATATCCTAACACTTGTTATTATTTGACTTTTTGATAATAACATTTCTGTTCAGTATTTCATTCCATGGTTTTAACTTGCATTTCCCTAATAACTAATGATGTTCATATTCTTTTTGCCTGCTTATTAATAATATTTTCCTTGGTGAACTATCTATGCAAAACTTGCTCATTTTTAAATTGTTTGTCTTGTGCTAGGTTTTACAAATAATTTTTTTGCTACTGCATTGGAGTCAATATAATCCTCACTTTTGCAGATGGATACACTGAGTCAGAAGATTAAATAAGTTTCTCAAGGTCATTCTTCCAGCTAATAATGACAGTGGTTCTTCTGGCTCCAAAGCCCTGGGTTATTTTCTCTACTGAAGTTGCAATCCAGAGATCAGAGGCTGATCACAGCTCATAGTTATGTCTATATGCATCACACCATTAAAAAATATATAACTAAGTCTTTAAAAAGGAAACATCCACATAGAAATCCAGGTTTCTGGCTTCTTGTGAAATGTTGGAAGACCTAATAGCACTGGGTTCACATTCCACATTCTTCACAGAATTCCAAAAGCATTCTGTATGAGCTGGGTAGCTGTCACCACTTCAGACAGACCCTGGACAGTGAGCCACATACGATATGACCTCCGTGTCATTCACTGATGTTCTTAGCCCTGTAGGTATTCAAGTGGGAGCCATATCCACAAGGTGGCTATGTTCTGTGCCATCTTAGAAAGCTCTTCTTTACATAGGTGAAGAAAACCCAGCTCAATTAGAACACATGCATGTGAAAACCAGATAAAGTACAGACTGTGGCAAAAAGTCTGTAATTTGAAACAGTATTCACTATAGACAAAGTTTCCCTGGGGGCAGTCATTTAAAAAAAATAGGTTTATTCCTTTCTTTTCAAATCCAGCATGTAAAAACATTATTAAAAACTGGGGTTTCTCTGACTAAAGAAAAGATGGAATTGGCCTCAGTCCATTTTGCGCAACTGTAACAGAATACCTGAGACCGAGTAATGTGCAATGAACAGAAATTTATTGGCTCATAGTCTGGAGGCTGGGAAAACCAGTATCAAGGTGCTGGCCTCTGATGAGGGCATTTCTGCTTTACCATCACAATGCAGAAGGCAAGAGGGCAAAAGAGCACTTGGGGGCCACACTCAGACTTTTAAAACAGTATTAATTCTACCAATGAGAGCAGAGCCCTCATGGCCTAATCACTTCTTAAAAGTCACCCCTCAACACTGTTACAATGGCAACTAAATTTCATTATGAGTTTTTTGAGGTATAGACATGTAAACTATAGAAGTTAGAGTCATATCATTAATTTTATTTTACAAAAGAAGAAACTGGGGTTCAGAGAATTTCAGTAACTAGCCCAGAATCACACAGCTGGTAGGAAAATGATACAGCTAGAACTCAACTCAAGTCCTTGGGAACCAAGGTCAGCACTCTACCTGCACCAGAGCTGTCCATGGTGGGCCATTTTTCTCACTTAAAACAAAAGCCACCTTTTAACGTTTGTGTGTTCAGTGCCAGGCACCATACCTGATATATAGAAGATGTTCTTTATATATTTGTTAAATAAATAAAAATCATCCACAAATATTTGTGATAAAAGTGTTACATTTTAATTTGGTTGCCAAAATTAAGGTTCAGATGAGAGAGAAAAAATAAGTTCAATATAACTGTCTTAATGTAGCTAAGTATTCAAGTGTTATTGGGGAAAAAAGAATCATACATTAACTCAGCACTGTTTTATGTACAGGGAATTGAGCTTGCTGTTAGAAGAGTTGAGGGACTATAATACATAGTGCCTGTTGTACATTGGATTTAGGAAGATAATGAGAAAGCAAACTGATATGAAGTACCTAGCTGCTCTACTTATTCTGTTTCCTTTAAGCCCCACAACAACTATGCAAAGTATATATCAACATTCTCATCTCATTCCCAAGAATGAAAACAAGAAATGGCCTGCTCAGGGTTACCCATACTTAATGAAACAGACTGACTCCAAACCCATTTGTTTGCACTACATAGCAAAAGATTCGAAAATTTATATTGGTGGCCCAAGAATTAAATAAAAACAGAGGAAAACAACATCTGAAGTATTATAAGCCAGTCCAAAATTCACTTCAGATGTGCTCTGACATAAAAGAAGAGTGATTCTCTGAGCCTCGATTTTTTCATTCATGAAATGGATCATAAATATGCCCTCCTCCCAGTGGGGTTGTAAAACTCAGTTTCTTCAGTGGATATGGAAGGGCCTTTGAAATAGAAAGTATAAGGTTCGTGGACCTTAAGACCTTGCAATATGGATTCTGTTCTCTCAGCATTTTTAAAACTGTTATTTCCAAAATCACCAGTAACCCCTTAATAATTCAAGTAGTAACCTTATCTCGGTCTTTTCCAACCACACTCATGCTGAAACCATTTGGACATATTTGCCTGTATCTATTCCTTCCCTCCTTTCTGAAACCAACTCTCTGTCTCATCTCTGTGTATCTGTCCCTGAGGCACAAAAACACGTGCACACACACACACACACACACACACACACACACAGACACGCATGCACACGTGCACACATACTCTGTTATGGGCTGAACTGTGCCCTCCCAAAATTCATATGCTGAAGTCCTAATCTCTAATACCTCAGAACATGACCTTGCTTGGAAATAGGCTCTTTTCAGAAATAATCAAGTTAAACTGAGTTTGCTTCAGTGGATGTGGAAAGCCCTTTAAATAGAAAAATTGTTATAAAGAAGAACTGAGACAATGTATCTCCAGTGCTCAACAAAGGATGGGGACTGGTTTATAGTAAGCACAGTAAATGGTAGCTATTATTAGTAGTAAAAGCTTTCTGATGTTTTACAGTCAGAGGTCAGCAAACTTTTCTAAAAAGGAACAGGTAGTAAACATCTTAGGTTTTTCAAAATACATAAAATCTGTCACATTTTCTCCTTTGTTTTCTATTTGTCTGTTTTTGTTTACAACTATTAAAATATGTAAAAACCATTCTTGTTTTGTGGGCTGTACACAAACTGAATGCAGGCCAGTTTAACCCTTGCCAATTACTGGCTAGAATCTCAGTACAGTGTTAAACAGAGACGGTGAGACCAGACTTCCTGTTTTGTTCCTGACTTGAAATGTAAAGCATTCAGTCTTTCACCATTAAGTATGACATTAGCTGTATCTTTTAAGATAGAAGGTTAGGTTTTCTTAGATATGGTTTATCAGCTAGAATAAGTTCCTTCTGCTTCTAATTTACTGAAAGTTTTTGTAATAAATAGGTATTGAATTTTGTCAAATACTTTTTTGGCATGTATTCAGATGATTATATGTTTTTTGTCTTTAATTTATTAATATGCTATATTATGTTCAATGATTTATGGATGTTAAACCAAGCTTGTATTCTTGAGATAAATTTCACTTGATTGTGAAGTACAATCTTTTTTTCTATATGTTTCCGAATTCAGTTTCCTAATATTATCTTGAGAAGTTTTGCATCCATATTTATGAGGAATATGGATCCACTGTTTAACTTTCTTGTGATATCTTTGTCTGACTTTAGTATCATGTTAATACTGGCCTGATAAAAAGAGTTGTGAAGTGTTTCCTCCTCTTCTATATTTTGGAAGAATTTACAACTGATTGGCATTAACTCTTCTTTAATATTTGTTAGAATTCACCAGTAAAGCCATCTAGGCTGGGGCTTTTTTTTGTCAGAAAAATTTTAACTATTAATTCATTTTCTTTGCTTGTTATAATCTATTCACAATTTTAATCTTTGAGTCAATTGTGTTAATTTGCATATTTCTAGGAATTTGTTCATTTCATCTAAGTTGTCCAATTTTTTGGCATAAAGTTGTTCATAGAATTCCCTTATGCCTTTTAATTTCTGTAAGGTGGTTAAGTAACATCATCTCTGTCATTCCAAAGTTTTTCATTTGCCTTTTGTCTCTTCTATTTTGGATCAGTCTAGTAAAATTTCATACATTTTACTGAAATTTTCATTAAATTTTTAGTTGGGTTGATTTTCTCTATTTTTTTCTGTTTTTTTTTTTTTTTCTTATTACTATTGTACTTTAGGTTCTGGGATACATGTGTGGATCATGCAGGATTGTTGCATAGGTACACACATGGCAATGTGGTTTGCTGCCTCCAACCTCCTGTCACCTACATGTGGCGTTTCTCCCCATGCTGTCCCTCCTCAACCTCCCCACCCCTCCACTATCTCTCCTTTGGCCCCCCACCAACAGACCCCAGTGTGTGATGCTCCCCTCCCTGTGTCCCTGTGTTCTCATTGTTCAATCCCCTATAAGTGTGAACATATGGTGTTTGATTTTCTGTTCTTGTGTCAGTTTGCTGAGAATGATGGTTTCCAGATTCATCCATGTCCCTAAAAAGGAAATGAACTCATCATTTGTTATGGATGCATAGTATTCCATGGTGTGTATGTGCCACATTTTCCTTGTCCAGTCTAGCATCAAGGGGCATTTGTGTTGGTTCCAGATCTTTGCTATTGTAAACAGTGCTGCTATGAACATACATGTGCATGTGTCTTTATACCAGAATGATTTATAATCCTTTGGGTATATATCCAGTAATGGGATGCCTGGGTCAAATGGAATTTCTATTTCTAGGTCCTTGTGGAAGTGCCACACTGTCTTCCACAATGGTTGAACTAGTTTACACTTCCACCAACAGTGTAAAAGTGTTCCTATTTCTCCACATCCTCTCCAGCATCTGTTGTCTCCAGATTTTTTAATGATCGCCATTCTAACTGGTGTGAGGTGGTATCTCAATGTGGTTTTGATTTGCATTTCTCTAATAATTAGTGACGATGAGCATTTTTTCATAGGTTTGTTGGCCTCATTTTTATCTTCTTTTGAAAAGTGTCTGTTCATATCCTTTGCCCATTTTTGGATGAGTTTGTTTATTTTTTTCTTGTAAATCTGTTATACTTCTTTGTAGATTCTGGATATTAGCCCTTTGTCAGACGGGTAGATTGCAAAAAGTTTTTTCCATTCTGTTCGTTGCTGGTTCCCTCTAATGATTGTTTCTTTTGCTGTACAGAAGCTCTGGAGTTTAATTAGATCCCATTTGTCTATTTTGGCTTTTGTTGCCATTGCTTTTGGTGTTTTAGTCATGAAGTCCTTGCCTATGCCTATGTCCTGAATGGTTTTGCCTAGGTTTTCTTCTAGGGTTTTTATGGTGTTTGGTCTTATGTTTAAGTCTTTAATCCATCTGGAGTTAATTTTAGTGTAAGGTGTCAGGAAGGGGTCCAGTTTATGCTTTCTGCACGCTACTAGCCAGTTTTCCCAACACCATTTATTAAACAAGGAATCCTTTCCCCATTGCTAGTTTTTGTCAGGTTTGTCAAAGATCAGGTGGTTGTAGATGTGTGGCGTTGCCTCTGAGGCCTCTGTTCTGTTCCATATCTCTATTTAGGTGCCAGTACCATGCTGTTTTGATTACTGTAGCCTTGTAGTATAGTTTGAAATCAGGTAGCATGATGCCTCAGGCCTTGTTCTTTTTGCTTAGGATTGTGTTGGCTATGCGGGTTTCTCTTTTGGTTCCAGATGAAGTTTTAGGTGGTTTTTCCAGTCCTGTGAAGAAGGTCATTTGTAGCTTGATGGGGATAGCATTGAATCTCTAAATTACTTTGGACAATATGGCCATTTTCACAATATTGATTCTTCCTAATCATGAGCGTGGAATGTTTTTCCATCTGTTTGTGTTCTCTCTTATTTCATTGAGCAGTGGTTTGTATTTCTCCTTGAAGAGATCCTTTACATCATTTGTTAGTTGTATTCCTAGGTATTTTATTCTCTTTGTAGCAATTGTGAATGGGAGTTTGCTCATGATTTGGCTCTCTGTTTGTCTGTTATTGATGTATGGAGATGCTGTGATTTCTGCACATTGATTTTGTATCCTGAGACTTTGCTGAAGTTGCTTATCAGTTTAAAGAGATTTTGGGCTGAGATAATAGTGTCTTCTAAATATACAATCATATCATCTGCAAATAGAGACAATCTGACTTCCTCTTTTCCTAATTGAATACACTTTATTTTTTTTCTTGTCTAATTGCTCTGGCTAGAACTTCCAATACTATATTGAATAGGAGTGGTGAATAGAGGGCACCTTATCTAGGGCCAGATTACAAAGGGAATGCTTCCGGTTTTTGCCCATTCAGTATGATATTGGCTGTATGTTTGTTGTAAATAGCTTTTATTATTTTGAGATATGTTCCTTCAATACCTAGTTTATTGAGAGTTTTTAGCATAAAGGCTGTTGAATTTTGTTGAAGGCCTTCTCTGCCTCTATTGAGATAATCATGTGTTTTTTGTCTTTGGTTCTGTTTATGTGGTGGATAACATTTATAGACTTGCATATGTTGAACCAGCCTTGCATCCCTGGGATGAAGCCTACTTGATCGTGGTGGATAAGCTTTTTGATGTGCTGTTGCAATCGGTTTGCCAGTATTTTATTGAAGATATTTGCATCTATGTTCATCATGGATATTGGTCTGAAGCTTTCTTTTTTAATTGAGTCTCTGCCTGGTTTTGATATCGGGATGATGTTGGTCTCATAAAATGATTTGGGAAGGATTCCCTCTTTTTGTATTGTTTGGAATAGTTTCAGAAGGAGTGGTACCAGCTCCTCTTTGTGTGTCTGGTAGAATTCAGCCATGAACTCATCTGGACCTGGGCTTTTTGGTTGGTAGGCTATTAATTACTGCCTCAACTTCAGCCCTTGTTATTGGTCTGTCCAAGGTTTCAACTTCTTCCTGGTTTAGGCTTGGGAGGGTGCAAGTATCCAGGAATTTATCTATTTCTTCCAGGTTTACTGGTTTATGTGCATAGAGTTGTTTGGAGTAATCTCTGATGGTAATTTGTATTTCTGTGGAATTGTTGGTGATATCCCCTTTTTCATTTTTTATTGCATCTATTTGATTCTTCTCCCTTTACTTTTTTATTAATCTTGCTAGTGGTCTGTCTGTTTTGTTGATCTTTTCATATAACCAGCTCCTGGCTTTATTGATTTTTTGAAGAGTTTTTTTTTTTGTCTCTAGCTCCTTCAGTTCTGTTCTGGTTTTAGTTATTTCATGTCTTCTGCTAGCTTTTGAGTTTGAGTTTTTTTGATCTTGCTCCTCTAGCTCTTTCAATTTTGATGACAGGGTGTCAATTTTAGACCTTCACTTCTCTGGTGGGCATTTATTGCTATACATTTTCCTCTAGACACCGCTTTATGTGTGTCCCAGACATTCTGGTACATTGTGTCTTCATTCTCATTGGTTTCAAAAAAACATCTTTATTTTTGCCTTCATTTCACTGTTTATCCAGTTGACATTCAGAAGCAGGTTGTTCAGTTTCCATGAAGTTGTGTGGTTCTCATTTAGTTTCTTAATTCTGAGTTCTAATTTGATTGGTCTGTGGTCTGAGAGACTGTTTGTTATGATTTCCATTCTTTTGCATTTACTGAGGAGTGATTTATTTCCAATTATGTGGCCAATTTTAGAGTAGGCGCAATGTGGTGTTCAGAAGAATGTATATATTCTGTGGATTTGGGGTGGAGTGTCCTGTAAATGTCTGAGGTCTGCTTGGTCCAGTTCTGACTTCAAGTCCTGGATACCTTGTTAATTTTCTGTCTCATTGATCTGTCTAATATTGACAGTGGAGTGTTAAAGTCTCCCACTATTATTGTGTGAGAGTCTAAGTTTATTTGTAGGTCATTAATAACTTGCTTTAGGTACTTGGGTGCTCCTGTATTGGGTGCATATATATTTAGGATCATTAGCTCTTCTTGAAGCATTGATCCTTTGACCATTATGTAATGCCCTTCTTTGTCTCTTTTGATCTTTGTTGTTTTAAAGTCCATTTTATCAGAGACTAGGATTGCAATTTCAGATTTTTTTTTTCTTGCTCTCCGTTTGCTTGACAAATCTTCCTCCATCTCTTTATTTGTAGCCTTTGCATGTCCTTGCCTGTGAGATGGGTTTCCTGAATACAGCACACTATGGGTCTTGACTTTTTATCCAATTTGCCAGTCTGTGTCTTTTGATTGGGGCATTTAGCCCAGTTACGTTTAAGGTTAATATTGTTATGTGTGAATTTGATCCTGCCATTTTGATCTTAGCTGGATGTTTTGCTCATCAGTTGATGCATTTTCTTCATTATGTCAATAGTCTTTACCATTTGGTATGTTTTTGGAGTGGCTGGTACTGGTTGTTCCTTTCCTTGTTTAGTGCTTCTTTCAGGAGCTCTTGTAACGCAGGTCTGGTGGTGATGAAATCTCTCAGCCATTGCTTGTCCATAAAGGATTTTATTTCTCCTTCACGTATGAAGCTTAGTTTGGCTGGATATGAAATACTGGGTTGAAAGTTCTTTTCTTTAAGGATATTGAATATTGGTCCCCACTCTCTTCTGACTTGTAGAGTTTCTGCCAAGAGATCCACTGTGAGTCTGATGGGCTTCCCTTTGTGGGTAACCCAAACTTTCTCTCTGGATGCTCTTAGCATTTTTTCCTTCATTTCAACCCTGGTGAATCCGACAATTATGTGTCTTGGGGTTGCTCTTCTTGAGGAACATCTTTGTGGTGTTCTCTGTATTTCCTGGACTTGTATGGTGGCCTGCCTTGCTAGGTTGGGGAACTTCTACTGGATAATATTCTGAAGAGTGTTTTCTAGCTTCATTCTCTCCGTCACATTCAGGTACCCTTATCAAACGTAGATTAGGTCTTTTCACATAATCCCATATTTTTTGGAGTCTTTGTTCATTTCTTTTCACTCTTTTTTCTCTAATCTTGCCTTTTCATTTTATTTCATTGAGTTGATCTTCAGTCTCTGATATCCTTTCTTCTGCTTGGTTGATTCAGCTATTGAAACATGTGTATGCTTCACGAAGTTCTCATGCTGTGTGTTTCAGCTCCACCAAGTCATTTATATTCTTCTCTAAGCTGTTTATTCTAGTTAGGATCTCATCTAAACTTTTTTCTAGGTTCTTAGTTTCTTTTCATTGGGTTAGCACATGTTCTTCTAGCTCTGAGAGGTTTGTTATTACCCACCTTTTGAAGCCTGTTTCTGTCAATTCATCAGATTCATTCTCCATCCACCTTTGATCCCTAGCTGGTGAGGAGTTGTGATCCCTTGGAGGAGGAGAGGCGTTCTTGTTTTTGGTGTTTTCATTCTTTTTACAGTGGTTTCTTCCCATCTTTGGGGCTTTATCTACCTGTGGTCTTTGTAGTTGGTGACTTTTGGACAGGATCTCTGAGCAGACATCCTTTTTGTTGATGTTGAAGCTATTTCTTTCTGTTTCTTAGTTTTCCTTCTAACAGTTAGGCCCCTCTGCTGCAAGACTGCTGGAGGTCCACTTCAGACCCTGCTTGCCTGGCACTCACCTATGGGAGCTGCAGAACAGTAAGGATTGCTGCCAGTTTCTTCTGTTATCTTCATCCCAGAAGGGTACCCACCAGATGTCAGTCTGAGTTCTCCTTTATGTGGTGTCTCTTTGGGTATACAGGGGTCAGGAAGCTGCTTGAGGAGACAGTCTGTTCCTTATAGGAGCTCAAGTGCTGTGCTGGGAGCTCCATTGTTCTGTGCAGTGCTGCTGGTACCTTTAAGTCTGCTGCAGCGGAACTCATAACAACCTCTTTTTCCAGATGCTCTGACCTAGGAAGTTTGGCTTTATTTATCAGTTTCTGACATGCTGCTGCCTTTTTTCAGAGATGCCCTGCCCAGCAAGGAGGTAGCCTAGTCACAGTCTGCCAGCAGAGGAATTGCTGAGCTGCCACAGGCTCTGCCCAGCTGCTGTGTGAACTGCCTTGGTATTGGCAGACTGCCTCAGTAGTTGCCAACACCCTTCCCCCCACTAAGCTGGACTGTCCCAGGTCCAGCTGTGCTTGCTACAAAACTCCCAATCCAGAGCGTTTCAGATTGCTTGTTTTGTGGAGGTGGTACCCGCCAAGCCAGATCGCCTGGCTCCCTGTCTCAGCCCCCTCCCTGTCAGTTGAAACAGCTGCCCAGATTTTTGTGAATTTCTCTGTGCCAGCCCATGGCATCATCCATGCTGAAAACTCATGGTGCTTTTCTGCCCAGGAATCTCCTGGTCTGTGGGCAGTGAAAACTTGTTTGGAAATGCAGTGAGCACTTGCCCTCTGCGTTGTTCTTGCTGGGAACTGCACTCTGGAGCTGTTTCTATCCAGCCATCTTGGGTCCTCCTTTTTTTCTTTTTTCTATTTCACTGGTTTTCACTGTAATTTGTATTACAGTTGGTCCTTCATATCCATAGGTTCTACATCATTGAATTCAGCCAATTGTGATGAAAAATATTGAAAAAATCTATTAAAAACAATACGATTATAAAAATAATACAAAATTTTAAAATTACAGTGTAACAAGTATTTACAAAGCATTTACATTAGGTATTATAAGTAATCTAGAGATGACTTAAAGTATATAGGAGGTTATATGCAAATGCTATGCCATTTTATATAAAGGACTTGGGTATCCACAGATTTTACTACCTGCAAGGGATCCTGGAAACAATCCCCCACAGACACCAAAGAACAACTGTATTTCTTTCTTTCTACTTGCTTTGGTTTGAATTGCTCTTATTTTTCTAGTTTTTTGTTTGTTTGTTTGTTTTTTCTTCTTTTTTAGTGGAAACATAAGTCACTTATCTGAGATCTTTCCTTTTTTCTTTTATTTCTTTCCTTTTTTTTTCTTTCTTTTCTTTTTTCTTTTTTTTTTTTTTTTTTTTTTTTTTTTTTTTTTTTTTTTTTTTTTTGAGATAGGATCTCACTTTTTTGCCCACGCTGGAGCACAATAACAGCCCACTGCAGCTTCAATCTCCTGGGGTTAGCCACCAGAGTAACTGGGACTACAGCTGCATGCCACCACCCCAGGCTAATTTTTAAATTTTTTTGTAGAGACAAGCTCTCACTATGTTGCCCAAGCTGGTCTCAAACTTTGAGCTCAAGCAATCCTACTGCCTCGGCTTCCCAAAGTGCTGGGATTACAGGGATGAGCGAGTATGCCTGGCCTCCTCTTTTCTAATCTAGGCATTAAAAGCTATAATTTTCCTCTAAGTACTACCTTAGCTGGATCCTCCAGTTTTTGATGTTTGCTTTCATTCTTGTTCAACATAAAATATTTCCTAATTTCCTCTGTGATTTATTATTAAACTCAGAGTTTATTTTGAATTGTATTGCCCAGTTTCCAAATATTTGTGGATTTCCCAATTTTCTTTCCATTGTTGATTTTTAATGTGATACTCATTTTGTTGGACAACATACTTTGCATAGCTTCAATTATTTTCAATTTATTGAGACCTGTTTTATTGTCTACCACATATCTATTCTAAAGAATTATTTTATGTATGCTTGAAAAGAATATGTTTTCCCTTCATTTCTTTCTATTTTTACTTCATGAATTTTGGGACTCTGTTGTTAGGTGCATATATATATATTAATTGTTCTGTTTTTATCTTGTACATCTTGTTTCTAGTAAGACTTTTTGTCTTAAAGCTTATTTTCTTTGACATTGTATAATAACTTCAGCTCTATTTTGGTTGTTTCCATGGCATATCTTTTTTCATTCTTTTATCTTTCAACATATTTGACTCAATCTAAAATATGTGGCTTGAAAACAGCATATAGTAGGACCTTCTTTTATTATCCAGTCTGTCAATCTGCTTTTGGATAGAAACACTTAATTCTTTTACATTTAACATAACTATTGATATGGATGGATTTACATCTACATTTTGATACTTATTTTCTATCTGTCTCATGATTTTTGTGCTCCTCCTTAACTGTATTCTCCTGTATAAGATAGACATTTTCTATTGTACCATTTTAACTCCTTGTTGGATTTGTTTACTATACATTTTAAGTTGTTTCCTTAATAAATTTTCCAGAAATTTCAACATGCACCTTAACTTTTCATAATATACTTTGGATTAATACTAACTTACTTCTACTAAAATATGGAAATTTTGTAAAAATATATCTCCATTTTCTTTCTCCTTCTTTGTGTTATTATAGTCATATATATCATTATATGTTATAAGCCTAAGAATACACTTTTTAATTTATTTCATGCAATTGTTTTTTAAATCAGTTATAAGAAGAAAAAAATATTTTTATCATTTATATTTATCTGTATAATTAACTTACAAATGCTTTTTATTTCTCCATGAATTCAAGTTATCATCTAGTATCACTTTCTTTCAGTCCAGAAAACATTCTTTACTCTTTCTCATCAGTCAGGTCTGCTAGCAACAAATTCATTCAGTCTCTGTTTATCTGATGAGATCTTTGTGAATAGCAGTTTTGTTGGATATAGAATTCTTGGTTGATAGGTTTTTGTCTTTCAGCACTTTGAATATGTCATAATTCTGCATTCTGGCCTCTGTTTCTAGTGAAAAGTCAGTTGTCAATCTTATTTTCATTCATCTGTGTACAGTGAGTGTTATTTTACTTATTATTGATCTTAGAATTGTTTCTTTATATTTGGTTTTCAATTATTTGACTATGATATACCTAAGTGTGAGTGAGTGTGTGTGTGTGTGTGTGTGTGTGTGTGTGTGTTTAACCTATTTGGAGTTCATTGATGTTCTTAAATATGAGGATTTTTTTAAATTAAATTTGTTGAGTGTTTGGCCATTATTTCTTCAAATATTTTTTCTTCCCCTTCTTTCTTTGAGTTCCTTATGTGACTCCCATGAAACATATGTTGCTATGCTTAATGGTATCCCCTGGGTCCCTGAGGCCCTGTTCATTTTTGTCTATTTGTTTTCTGTTCTTCCAATTGGATAAATCCTATGTATTTACCTTCAAGTTTACTAAATCTTTACCCTGACATCCTGAATCTGCTATTGAGCCCTTTGAGTAAATTTTTTGTTTCAATTACTGTACTTTTCATCTCCAGAACTTCTATTTGGTTCTCTCTTGTGATTTATATCTCTTTATTGATATCCTCTAGTGATTTATTAAAATAATACTTTCCTTTGACTTTTTAAACATGATTTTCTTTCACCTTAGAGCAGATTTATATTAGCTGCTTTGAAGTCTTTTTCTGCTACGTTGAAATCTGTGCCCTTCAAACACAGTATTTCTTGATGATTTTTTTTCTGAGTATGGGTCATATTTTCCTGCTTCTTCACACATCTTGTTTTTTTTTTTCTTGTTGTTGTTGTTATTTTACAAGTGATATTTTATATAACATGTTATAGGAATTCTGGATTCTGATTCTTTCCAGAAGTAGTTGTTATTTCTAGGATTTTTATTGTTGTTGTCATTTGTTTAGTGACTTTATTTGATTATTTCTGTAGAATTTTTCCCCCAGATTGCACAGCCACTAATGTTTCCAATCAGCTTTTCTTTTATTCCTCTTTTCATGTTTAAGACTGGGTTCTAGAGATTACCCCTGGTTAGCATAGCGTAATTATCATGTTTAGTGGTCAGAGGTAGTACTTAAATATCTTGATTCAGTAACATTTCTACCTTTTGACAATGGATCTGTATGTGGGTTGGAAAACACTTTCAACCTTCGGGCAATGTACAAATCTGATGCACTTTACTTTCTGATGTGCCTTCTTGCATCTCCTCTATAAGTTTATGAGGTCTCATATGCAAGCATGGATGAGTTGTTAGTAAAAGCCTTCTCTGCTGTCTCCAGATTTTGCACACAGCTGTGCCTATGTGTGTAGACTTCCAGAACAACAAAGATCAACAGGGATAGTGGCAGCTTATCAAGGTACACAATGCCTATCTCTTTTTAGATCTCCCTGTTAAATTTTTGGCTAGTCTGTTGACTTGTGACTTGCAACCAGTATTGCAAGTTAGCTTTTCAATTATTTACCTTAGAGATTGCTATTGTTTTTACAATGCCCCTGGACATCCACACACTTCAAATCAATCCTGTTTCTCCCGCTATACAGTTTCTACTTCTTTGCACATCTTGTTTTTTGTTGTTATTGTTTTACAAGTGATATTGTAGATGGCATATTATAGGAATTCTGGATTCTGATTCTTCCCAGAAGCTGTTGTAATTTGTAGGGTTTTTATTGTTGCTGCTATTTGTTTAGTGACTGTATTTAACTAATTCTGTAGAATTTGTCTCCTCCATATTGTACAGCTACTAATGCTTGCAATCAGTTTTCCTTTTATTCTTCTTTTCATTTTTAAGCCTGTTAGATCTCCTTATTTAATTTTTGGCTAGTCTGTTGACTTGTGGCTTGCAACCAGTATTGCAAGTTGGCTTTTCAATTATTTGCCTTAGAGATTGCTGTTGTTTTTAACAATGCCCCCAGACATGCACACACTCCAAATCAGTCCTGTTTCTCTAGCTGTATGGCTTCTAACTTTTAGCTGGCCCAGCCATTATAGAAGAACCCTACATGTTTTATAGGGTCAGGATTTGCTTTTAAGGGAGTAAAGAAGCCCTATCCTGGTTCAGAACTGCCTTTTAGATGGAAAGTCTTTCTTATTCTGTAATTCAGTATTTTAAAAACCCCACCTGCCTACAGATAAAAATCACAGTCTTCAACGTCAGTTTTATTAATAGAAATAAAGATTTTTAAATTATAGGTAATGTATAATAAATCATATATAATATATAGTAAATTATATATAAATATACAATAATATATAATAAATAACATTAAATATATACATAATGCTCTTTCCTACCTCTAATCTCTTAATTGATTTGATTTCATTTTATGAAAATAAGCAGGCCTAATACCTGCTTATTTAAATCAAATAAACAAACATTTGTAAATCAAATAAATTTTGTTTAAATCAAACAAACATTTTTAAATCAAATAAATCAAACATTAAATATATACATAATGCTCTTTCCTACCTCTAATCTCTTAACTGATTTGATTTCATTTTATGAAAATAAGCAGGCCTAATACCTGCTTATTTTAAATCAAACCTCTTTCAGCTGGACCATTCTGCCTTCTATTCAATTTTCTTGTTTTGAATGATAATGATAATCAATAAAACAGAAAAGTAGACATCTCTGGTCTTCAGTCCACCATCCAAATACATGGAAAAGCTACTTAGTACACACCACTTGAAATGCAGTAGAATCAACTAAAAACAGTGCTCTATTCTTTAATCTAATCTGATGCTTCTTCTGTCAATTGACTGGAACATGAATTCTAAGGAATCACTAGATGTTCACAGCAAGTGCAATGGTATGCTCATGTTCTGGGGAGGGCCGTATTCTCCTTGGATAGCAGATGTTTTGCTAGATGACATTTAGAAATAAGTCAAAGTTGCTCTTTGTTATGTATAATGGGTCTCAAAGAATAAATGAAAAGCCTTTTACTCTAATTCAGAATGCATTTTGTGACTCTGAAGGATACATTGGTTGAGCTCTTAAAAGCTCAGGCATGGGTACAAGAGATTGATGTAACTGAATATGTGTCTAAGAGAACAGTCAAAGAAAGTAGCCATGTCTAGCATGAGAAAAAGCAGACGACACTCAAATCAGCCTGTTACACTAAGGAGTGGGAAAGGCTCCTTATTACTTTCTCAGCTGGATAAATGCCCTTATCCCACATTCTGCAAAACAAAACAAAACAAAATCTGTTATCTTTTCTATTCGTTAGAATAATATAAGTGAAACCACTACTAGTTTGATGAGAATTTCTACTCAATCAGCATATTCCAGTCTGGGTCCTACTCATCAGTGTGTCTCAAAGGTAGCCTTTCCTATGGTCTAAAAAATGAGAGGGAAGCAGGAGAAGGATGGATAAGATGTCATTGGTTTATGGTCTCATTCTCTGCAGGCATCTGAAGTTTTCAGTTGTGTGCTGAGGAAACAAACACAATTGGAACCCCAGCAGCATTTTCCTGACATATCCCTAGGGCCTGCAGCAAATACATGCTGGGCAAGCATCAGACTGTCATGTCAAGTGGCGGTCAACCAGATGGAATCCTAGCCTGAAGCCCTATTGATGGTTCAAGAACCTGGAAGGCTTTATTGATTGGACTTTTGGCCTCGTTATAAGGTCTTGCTTCATGCTGATTCCTGAAGCCTACCAATTTTTTTTAAAGACTTCGAATCTTTAACATATGATATCCCTCTGCCACTACTTCTAACAAAGTGGCTTCATGCTGGAACTTCCGTAGTCTCCTGGAAGCTGAGACCAAGTCAGCTGTTCCTTCCCCAGCCAGCAATGTTGCCTATGCCTAGATAGGCCATCCTCAAAGAGATGGGGAAAGTTGTGTTACAGAAGTAATGAAGCTCTTAATATCTAAAAACTTGTGTCCAGGTGGTATTGCCCTCTACAATCTATATGACCTTGGATAAGTCATTGAGTTTCACAGAACCTCTTACTGCTCATCTGTGGCATGTGGCTAGAGCCACTGACCCTAGAGTTTGTGTGGTGGATACTGTGGTTTGCCTCATCAGTACGCATTTTAATCCCCTTCTAACTTGCCTTCGGTTCTACAAGCAAAACTGCATTTCCTTAACTTTCTTACTGAAAGAGTATAGCCATGCGACTTAATTCTCTCCATTTATACACAGCCATGCAAGACTTCTAAACAGAAAGCAACACGAGGCAGTGGCCACCCAGGGAGAGCAAATCTTCTGGCAGGATCACTAGTGAGACTTCTGGTTCTTCTAGAGCAGCGGGGGTAGAATTCATGGCTTCAAGCCTGAGTGTAGCAGAGATCAAACAGCAAGTATCAGAGCCAAGAGATTTTTCACTAGTATGGGGCCACAGAATGAATGGAAGATTTTCCTGCCCATAGTGTTCTTTATAGTATAGCATCCAAGCCTAGTTCTCTGCCTCTTTCTGAGATTTTGTGAGCCAACTCATACTCTTTAATTGATTACTTTCTGTATAAATCACTGCATTGTTATCTGCAACCAAGAAGCCTGGGAATAGTGGTTATTTTATTAAAGGATAAATAAAAGTGAAGGTAACAAGTGGTAGAAAGAAAATAAATGATAGAAAAAAAAGTTCAGTAACTTTTTTTCCTTTTAAAGATGAATACATTGCAGAAAATCTGTTGTTATTTAATTCTCAAAACAACTCTGTGGGCAGGCATCTGTATTAGTTTTATTCTTCTGCAATAATGCTAAATAACAAATAACCCTAAAACTCAATAAATTAATTAGTTTGAGAGTCATCTACATGGTTCTTCTGGATTATCCTGGACTTCCTCATATGTCTGAGCATTAACTGGATGTTGGATAATCTAGACTGGTTTTGGTTGAGGCAATTGGCCCAAGTTTCCTCCTCTCTACATCTTTCTCATCTTCCAACAGCCTAGACCAAGTTTATTTCCATGACCATGGCAGAGGACCAAGAGTACAACTGGAAACACATTCGCTTTATTTAAGTCTCTGCTTGTATCACATTTGCTAATTTCCTGTTGGCTAGAGCATATCATATAGGATCAGAGTGAGATAGCACTATTAAATTTCATGGCAAAAAGTGGAACACACAAAAGAAGGGAGAAGAATTAGGACTATTACTGCAATCTGCCACTGCACATACACCCCAACTTTATGGATTATTAGAGAGACTCAACAAAATTAAATAAATTGTCCTGCCTCCCAAACATAGTCAATGATGATGATAAAAGATTAATCCACTTTAATCTGACTCCAACCAGTCACGGTGGCTCATGGCTGTGATCCTGGCACTTTGGGAGGCTGAGGCAGGAGGATCGCTTGAAGCTGGGAATTCAAGACCAGCCTGGACATCAAAGGAAGACTTTGATTCTTACCAAATAAAAAAAAAGTAAAAACAAAAAATAAACTAGTCAGGCTTATTGGTGTGCAGCTGTAGTCACAGTTACTCAGGAAGCTGAGGTGGGAGGATTACTTGAGCCTTGGAGTTTATGTTGTAGTAAGCTAGATCAGGCTCCTGCATTCCAGCCTGGGACCACAAAGTGAGACCCTGTATCATAAAAATAAGTAAAAGAAGTCTGACTACAAAGTACCCAGAAAAATTAGTCTAAATACATGTGTGTGGGTATATTTAGATTTACATATATTTTATATATTTATTACTATTATTTTGAGAAAGAGTCTCACTCTGTCACCCAGGCTAGACTGCGATGGCATGATTTTGGCTCACTGCAATCTCTGCCTCCCAGGTTCAAGCAATTCTCATGCCTCAGGCTCAAGAGTAGCTGAGATTACAGGTGTGCACCATCATGCCAGCTAAATTTTGTATTTCTGGTAGAAACAGGGTTTCACCGTGTTGGCCAGGTTGGTCTTGGACTCCTGACCTTAAGTGAGCTACCTGCCTCGGCCTCCCAAAGTGCTGGGATTACAGGCATGAGCCACCACGCTCAGTCAATTTATAAAATACATATACTATTATATATGTATATATAAAATATGTACAGATCCCTATATATGTAAATACACATGATTATCATGTATATATATTTTGTATGTATGTGCATATATATGAGGATCAAAAATATGGGATCAAGGGGTGGCAAACTCGCTCACAGACAAATCCAGCTAAAAGCCTGGTTTTTTGTTTGTTTGTTTGTTTGTTTGTTTGAGACGGAGTTTCACTCTTGTTGCCCAGGCTGGAATGCAATAGCGTGGTCTTGGCTCACCAAAGCCTCTGCCTCTTGGGTTCAATCAATTTTTCTGCCCCAGCCTGCCAAGTAGCTTGGATTACAGGCATGCACCACCATGCCCAGCTCTTTTCGTATTTTTAGTAGAGGTGGGGTTTCTCCATGTTGGTCAGACTGGTCTTGAACTCCTGACATCAAGTGATCTGCCACCTTGGCCTCCCAAAATGCTGGCATTACAGGCATACGCCACCACGCCCAGCCAGTTTTTACATGTTTATAGTATATAAAATAAAACAAAGAATTTGTGACAGAGATCATATGTGGCTAGTCTTCAAAGACTAAAGTATTTGCTATTTGGTTCTTTACAGAAAACATTTGATGGAAATGAGCTTAATGTATGACTTGATCTAAAATCTCCACTTTGGAACATTGTTTAGAATTTACAACAAATTCTATTAATGAACATTCTCCCCTAAGAGAAATGACTGGGTATTCACGTAGAGTTTCCCAACACTGGAAACATTCAAGTGGAAAATGAACATTCATCTAAAATGGCATGTTCCTTCTCTGAGTGAAAGTTAAATGATATAACCCCTGAGGCCTGTCTAATACTAAGATCCCATGTTCATAATCATGGAGCTAGGATTTGATGCATTATAGGTGATCACTGGAAGATTCAGTTGTCCAAAGATAAAAGAGCCTCTTTAGTGGAAATATTATGGTTCAAAAATAAACAATCAAGCCATGATGTTTTAACAACTTATAATTTATTCAATAATATCAGAACAGGCTAGAAATTGATGGTGGTGGTTATGTATACCTGTCACCATCAAAGACTAGGAAAGGAGATAACTTACTGATAATGTTTTATTTTTCTCTATATACACTTGTATGACCAAAGCTGAAGGTAGCTGAACCTTCAGTTAATGGAAGTTTGCTTGTGTACCTGAATTTCATGGGTCTTGAATGTTCCGCAAGGGAACCAAGCACAGCAAAAGTATTTATACACCACGACCACTAATCAGGGTTTAATTAGTCTTATAATTAGAAGTGTAAACAGAAGTACATTTCCCAAACTGCTCGTTGTTTTTCTACATGTCCATAGAGCACTATTTTATTTGCCTTTGCACCCCCCAGCATTTTAGCACAAAATTAACCTTTAAAATTTGTTAACTATTGCGTGGATTGCTTGCTTGCTTTCGACAAAATTCAGCTTTGTCATATTTGGTTAATTACAGTGTCCAAGTGTATCAACCACAAGCTTCTACAGCTCTGAGAATGTTACCAAGCAGAAAAGGAAATTTTTTTTATTCATAGCCATTCTGTGGTTGTTCCAATGCAAAATAGCAGTCCAGATTTGTACAGCCTGGGTATCATTGAAGTAGATTTTCCATAAGGTTTATTTAATTTTATATTCAGGAAAGTGAGTTCAAATGTCATTCTATTAATTTTACAAATGATGAAACTGGCATGCAAAGAAGTTAAGTGGTTTGTGCAAGTTCATTCAGTCTAGGACAAGTTTCTCAAAGTACATTCCCCAGACCACCCTCACTGCTATCACTTAAGGTTTAACCAGACACCTCTGATGTGCCACTCAAGATGCACTTAGCTTTTCGTGGCCTTCTGTTCTACCCTAGCATCCGTATTCCTCTAACAAGCAGCCCTGCCCCAATGAATTCTCATGCATGCAACCTGACAGCACCTGGTCATTCCAATGGCCTATGCCCTTATCTCTTGTCTTTCCTACCCTGGCAGAGGCACAAGAAATCACAGACTTGGTAACACACATTTTCAGTCTGGAAGTACAAAGAAGTAAATGCTTCATGGGGCAAGCCTTTAGCCCACAGGAATGGGAGATGGATAAATTTTTCTCCCTTCTGCCCCTGTTCTGACCATCCTGAGACACATTGGTTCCATGAGCTATTGGAAGACAGTCTTGTGAGAAATTGGCTTCACCTGACATGAAGTGGTAGCCCGCTCAATGGCACACTCTTGTCTTTGTCCTCCTTTTTCCTTTCCTCCCTCCCTCTTTCCCTCCTGATACTTCTCAGGGCTTTAGTCCACAGTAAGGTAGTAGGATTTGTAAGCTCTTGTCTCAGCCTCCACTTTCCAAAACCCAGATCAGCTAATACTGGATTAGAACATCTGTGAGTAGAGCATTTTTACAAGTTTCCCTGGTGATTTCCAGGCACCTTACAGTCTGATGACCACTGGATCTAGAGTCTGAACCCAGTGCAAAGGACTCTAAATTTAGTACCCTTTCCAGTACACCAGATATAAAAAAGAACCCTGCTGTTCTCACATTGGGTCAAAGATGGAGAAAGAAACCCCTGACTGGCCGTACTACCCCACTCTGTGCTTCAAGGGGCTGCTATGGGGTTCCTGACACTGACAACACCTGCTCCCATTTGGTGAACCAGCTCACCTTCCTATCCAGGCAGCAGTCTAGCCTATCCCCACATCTCTAATTTTTTATTTAAAATAGGTTACTCTGACTAGTTTCCTGCTCACAGTCAGCCAGGTACAATGCGTGGATGTTGGCCATGGGTTCTTTCTTTCTCTCTCCTTTTCTGAATTCTTCTTCTTTTTTAAACAAACCACTCCAACTAAAAAGAGCCTGATTACCATCCATTGTCTCTTTGCTGGGAAAATATCAGGTTAAAAAATAAATAAATAAGATCTAGCACTCTCTACCCAAAAGTGCTCAGGGGGTAGGGCCTCTGGGGCTTTGTTATAGCTGTTTTCACCCTCCGTGTCATGTCTTTGAGGCAGGATGAAAAGGGACACTGCCAGGAAACATCTTTGGAAATGCTATAAATAGCAAATCGGCAAGATGGGGGAACAAAAGAGAAGCGCAGCCAGCGTAATTAGTTCACTTACTGAGCAAGTTGACTATTCCAAGACTGAGGACCGTGTTCCAGCTGATGAGACTGAGGGACTGGGGAGGGAGGGAAACTCAACTTCCTGCATGGGCAGGTTATCAACAACAACCCACAGAAGAACGTGGGAAGCCAAGGGTCCAAGGCCTGAGTATATGTGAAATGTGAGAAGGAAATCAAGGAGCTTGAGGTTGGAAAGCAAACAGAAATGTAAGATATGGGGAAGATGGTATAAGACCCTGGTCATCACAGGAAGGGACTGAGAAGTCCTCTTAGCCAGAGTTTTCCAAATAATAATTACAATAATGTTAGCTAATATTTACTGAGCACTTACTATGACTATAAACACATCTAGTTCTTACTATAACTAACTTTCTTAAGGTAAGTGCTGTTGTTATCGCTATTTTATAGATGAGGAAATGGAGTTTTAGAAAAATTAGGCACCTTGCCCAAAGGTACATCTCTAGTTGCAAACTTTTTAAGCGGTGGAACATTTTTCCTTTTATTCGATCAGAATCCCAATAATATAAACAGAGTAGTGAAAGAAAGAATCCTGGACCACTGAATTCCAGCACACCAGAGAACTCAACTGGAAAACCATTCCCTGAGTATAAGCTGAGTACAATTCCCTGAGTTCAGTACTGTCCTAGGTCACTGGACTGGCTAACTGTGAAGCTGGGAAACACAGGTCTTCTGGAGCTTCTGAAACTATGTTTGCAGTTGAGGGGCCACTTCATTTAAAAGTTTGTTTCTCCTTTGAACTGCCACTGGACTGAGACCTTAGGTCTTTGCATGTAACACCTACGCCACCGACTGGCTGCCATGGATCTGTGTCCCCTTTGCCTCCTAACTTGTCTGTGAAGTCTTAAGAGTAGAATGTATCTTTGTAACTTCCCAGGTACCTAGCACAGAGGCTGGCACATGGAACTCATTAAAGTTTATTAAAGTAATGAGTGTTCTGATGGTCAGAGGAACAAGTTAATTATGTAATGAATAAATATGTGACCACACGTAATAAAAATAACACTGTGGAGACCACAAAGTATTTTCATGTCTCATACCACCTTTGCTTTGCAAAACCAGCTGAAAGGGAGTATTATTATTCCCATTTTACAGATGAAGGACCTCAGGCATTTAAAAGGAAGATTCTTTCTCAAAGGTACACAGCTAGGAAGCCACAGAGCTAAGATTACACTTAGATTTTCCAACTCCTAAGAATCAATAGCTAAGGAAAAATACTGCATGATTCCAGTTATAGAAAGAAGGTATCTAAAATAGTCAAACTCATAGAGATAGACACAGAAAGAAGATAGAATGGAGGTTGCCAGGGGCTGGCAAGGCTAGGAATGGGGAGATGGATCTAAATTATTTTTAATTTTATATATGTAGGGAGTACAAATGCAGATTCCTTACATGCATATATTGCATAGTGGTGAAGTCTGGGATTTTAATGTACCCATCAATTGAATAGCAAACACTGTACACAATAGTTAATTTTTCAACCCTCATCTCCCTCCCACCCTCCCATCTTTCATAGTCTTCAATGTCTATTACTCTACTCTCTGTGTCCATGTGTATCATTGTTATCTCCAAGTTATAAATGACAACATGTAGTATTTGACTTTCTGTTTCTGAGTTATTTCACTTAGGGCAATCATCTCTAGTTCCATCCATTTTCTGCAAAATACATGATTTCATTTATTTGGCAGCTGAATAGTATTCTACGTGTGCATGTGTGTGTATATGTGTATATTTGTATATACGTGCATCTGTGTGTTTGTGTGTGTATATATATGTATTTGTATATATACCACATTTTTAGACAATCCTTCATTGATGGACACTTAGTTTGATTCCATGTTTTTGCTATTGTGACTAGTGCTACAATAAATACGTGAGTGTATACATCTCTTTGATATAATGATTTCCTTCCCTTTGTGCATATATTCAGTAGCGTGATTGCTAGATTAAATGATATTTTTAAATAAGTACAGAGTTTACACTTTACAAGATGAAAAGACTTCTGTGAATGGAGAGTGATAATGAACAAAACACTACTTAAATACTCTAAATGTATACTTAGAAATGATTAGGATGGTAAATTTTGTATTATTTGTATTTTACCACAATTAAATTTCTTTTAAAAATTAATATCTAATATTTATTATTTGTTACAGTTTGAATATGGTTTGTTTGTTCCCACCAAATCTCATGTTGAAATTCAGTCCCTAATATTGGAGGTGGGGCTTAATGGGAGGGTATTTGGGTCCTGGGGGAAGTTCCCACACTGGGGAGGAGAAGTGAGTAAGTCTCACAGTTTCTTTGAGAGCAGATTTTGTTTTAAAGAACCTGGTCCTTTCTCACTCTCTTTTGCTTCTGTTCTCACCATGCGATCACTGCACGTGTTGGCCCCCCTTTGCCTTCTGCCACGAGTGGAAGCAGCCTGTGGCCCTCACCTGAAGCAGATGCCAGTGCCATGCTTCTTGTACAGCCTGCAGCATGCTAAGCCAAAGAAACCTCTTTTCCTTATAAATTAGCCAGCCTCCGGTAGTCCTTTATAGCAACACAAAACAGACTAAGACATTATTCATCTACTATGTGCAGCACTATTTTAAACACTTTATCTTTTTAATCCTCACAACAATTCTGTGAAATAAGTACTATTATTATCTCTATTCATAAATATCATTTACAAATAATATATTTCAAATACATTTGTAAATATAGATAATAATAGTACTTATTTCATAGAAATAACTAAGTTATAGCTGGGTGCAGTGGCTCATGCCTGGCATCCCAGCACTTTAGGATACCAAGGTGGGAACATCACCTGAAGTCAGTAGTTCAAGACCAGCCTGGGCAACGTGGTGAAACCCCGTCTCTAGTAATAATACAAAAATTAGCCAGGCATGGTGGCACTTGTCTGTAATGCCAGCTTCTCAGGAGGCTGAGGTAGGAGAATTGATTGAACCTGGGAGGTGGAGTTTGCAGTGAGCTGAGATCATGCCATTATACTCCAGCCTGGGCGACAAGAGCTAAACTCTGTCTAAAACAAACAAAAACACAAAAAAACCTCAAAACGGAGTTACAACGAGGTAAAGTAATTTAGCAAAAGTCACATAGCTAGTAACCCAAGAACCAAACTCAAAGGGTCTGCTTCAGCCACCCTTTGTTCACGATAAGTGAACAATGGGAAGAAGACAACTGGATAAAGAATTTGCTGCTGGAGGAGAAGTTAGAGATTAGTCATATGCACATATCTCTGTCCAACTCTGTATCTGCATTAAATGCCTCATAATCATTCAACTGGGCATCTGAGGAATTATTTTTGTTTTTTATTTACTTCTCAGACTGAAAGACAGCATTCCAGTTAAAGGAAGTGCATATACTCAGCGAACAGTAGCTTTGCATTCAGATAGGACCTGAGTTCAAATTCTTGTTCTAGCACTGCTTACCTATGTGATATTTGATATTTCAGCTGGCCTCTCTGAGCCTATAAAATGAAAATATTTACATTATCATGAACATGGTTATTATGAACACTAAATGAGATTATCTGTAAAAGCAATAGTCTCATACCTGGCTCAATAAATGTTAGTTCTCATTCTCATAAAAAAAAAAGTTGAGGCACAAAAATCTTGGACTCAATTTCTAAACCTTATCTAGCACACTCTTCAGCCTGTGGGTATGAGGGTGCTTTAATAGTTCTGGGAAGATTCATATTTGCACTACTTTTCAAGATACACATGGTAAAATATTTCTCAATAAGTCAAAAGGTGGTCATATGAAAGAAACTCTCTTATTTATAACCTAAATCCATTCTACTGTTGACTGCTGACTAACCATTTCTGTGCTGAATGGGTCTTTTATAGGCACTGTGTATCAGCTTCCTGCAACTTTTCATTCTTCAAATTGGATAATTCCAACTCCATTCATCCGTCTTAACTTTCCATGGTGTCATTCTGGCTATCCATGGTGTTGTTGCAGACAGAGCCCTAAGGATCTGATTGGGACTGAATAATATCAGAAGATAATATTAATCCGAATACAACCTGATTATTGTCCAGGCACAGCCTAGAATACTGTTCAACCTGTGGTCCATACTAGTCTCTTGATCTTTTTCTAGGATCAAGAGGAAATGATGTAGTTTCTATGTCTTTGTCTTTCCTTCAACTATTGAATAGCCTAACTCTAAGACCTCAGGAAGAACACTATTTTGACTCACACTTGAATCTTGTTTCAAGGATCCTACCTTCTAGTAGGAGAGATAAGAAAAGGGCACAAATATAAAGAGGAAACTTACAAGGGCCACAGAGGTGGAGAAGCAAGAAAGAGAAAGAGAGAGAGAGAGAATGAATATGAATGCATTGCTTATCTCACTGCCTAGCATACGGCAAGTGTTCCAAGTACGATGGCTGTTGTACTTGTTAAGCCTATAAAATGAAAACAAAAAGAGATACTTTGGAGAGGGGATGGAAATCGAGACAAGCTTTAGAAGAAAGATAACTCACTTAAGGATGAGCAAGAATTTGATACCAAAAGTGGATGATGGAGTTGCAGGGATGGGCACAATGAGTACAAAGACAGAGGCAGAAAGACAAAGTGACACAGAGAGGACAATGTTTTGAAGGAACAAAGTTCTGGGAAAAACAGTGGGAAGAAGAAGGGATAAAGAAAAGGAAGGATCTAAGAACAGACACACAGGTCAAAGGACACACCTATTATTTCACTGAGAGCTCTATGGAGAGATTTATCTTCCCTAAAAATAGAGGTAATTTTAGTGGGACACTAGCATAACTCATTCATTAATTTACTCAGTCAACAATATACTCTTAAGTATATGATTCAGAACCATAATATACCAAGTATGAATAAGAAGATACAGTGCCTGTGTTGAAGTCACTTAGAATATATAAAGCACAACACATATGGAATAACAGCAATATTAAGAGCTAGTATTTATTGAATGTGTGTTATGTGCCAAGCACTAAACCACATTTTATTTAAATTTTATAATAACCCTAGCAGGAAGTCCTACTGCCATATCTATTGGCATGAGCACCTAAAGCTTATAAATGTTTAGTGACTTACCCAAGCTCATAGAGCTAGCATGCAGTGAAGCTGAGATTCTAAAAGAATTATTCCCTCCAGCCCCTAAACTGTAGCATGCTCTTCACAGAGGTCTGGGCTCAGGATAAAAGCAAAGGCGTGAGTGGTTACTTCTACCTAGGGTCACAGAGTATTATAAAAGTCTTCACAGAGGAACTGAGTTGAATCTTAAAAGCTATAGATAGCTACTCAACCAGCAGATGGGAATGCAAGCTAAGAAAGGTATTATAAGCACAGGAAGTGGCATGTACAAATGCAGGAGACGAAAAAGCAGCCTTGTGTTTTCTGGAGCCATAAGAAATTTAGAAAGGTTGGAGCACAAGGTGTAAGGGAGGGTTGTAGGTGGAAAGAGGCTGGAGAAGCAGGGCGAGATCAAGAAGGCTTCTGCATGTCATGCTATAAAACTTGAATTTTCTCTTATAAACTAAGAAACAACTGAAATAGTTGGAAAACAGCAAGATGACAAATACACTTCAGATACCTCTGGTGACAATGTGGTAAGACTGTAAGTGAGGGGACCAGTTATCTTGAAGACTGCTACAATATTCCAGGTACATTAGACCATTTTCACACTGCTATAAAGAACTGCCTGAGACCAGGTGATTTATAAAAGAAAGAGGTTTAATTGACTCGCAGTTCCACATGGCTGGATAGGGACCTCAGGAAACTTACAATCATAGCAGAAGGTGAAGGAGAAGGAAGTACCTTATTCATTAGGCAGCAGGAGAAAGGGGTAAACACAGGGAAAACTACTACTTATAAACCATCAGATCTCATGAGAACTCCCTCACTACCATGAGAAGAGCATGGGAGAAACCACCCCCATGATACAATCACCTCCCATCAGATCCCTCCCTTACACATGGAGATGACAATTTAAGATGAGATTTGGGTGGGGACAAAGAGCCAAACCATATCACTGGGTACGGCAAAGAAGATTCCTTTTCCTCCCGTGCACACAGCTAAACTACATGTCTCACCGTCCCTTTAGGTGAAGCTCATGTGACTTAGTCTTAATAAAATGATGATGGGAATTATGAATATTACTTCTAGGTCCATATTCTAATAACCTGCCTTGAGATTCTTACAATATCTATCTCTTATCTTCTTGCTATATGCAGAGGATATGTTGCTAGATGATGGTAGAATCACATAATAGAAGGAATCTGGATTCCTGAATTATAATAGAGCAGAAACTCCCTGCAACCATCAGTGGCCTACAACATGCATGAAAAGTAAAGTTTCATTATATTAAACCACAATAATATAAAAAGCCTGGACCAGGACAGTAAGAATTAAAATAGAGTAGAGGATGGATATAATACACATACAGAAGGTAAAATAGACAAGACCTGGTCAGAGACTAGATCTGAGATATCCATTTTCTCTTTACAGTATTAGAAGAAACAAACATTCAATAGAAGAGTTACACTGTTTTTTGTTTTTCTTGTTTGTTTGTTTGTTGAGGATAGAGATAGAACATACAAGAAAAGCATCATCAAGGTGCTAGCAAAATTCAAAACTACATTTGAGCTATACATATTCCTTAATTTCTACTTACCAGCTTCTGAGAAAATAATTGTCTGGCAAGCTCTCACTTGGAAATTGAACCCCAGGAATAATGTTAGTTCAACATGAATGCATTAATATTGCTTTGTACTTGAAAGCCGTAAATGTAAATCTATTCCCATCATCACAAGTTTGATTGAGATTCCCAAGTACAGTAGTTGACAGTTCCAATACTATCAGCCATGAAGTGACTCTTCAAAGTATCTGTCAGCTTCATATCATGGCAGACAGGACTAAGCAGAAATGCCATCATTTCACTGAATCCCTTATCTATCGCTGATAGAGTTAATCAAGTAGTGACAGCTGCATCCAGGGGAGAAAAAGTCAGAGCACAGGGAGCTGTCCCAGCATCACAGCAGCATATGCCATGAGGAACTCAAAGCCACTTTTTACAGCAAACAATTGTTTATTAATCTTCACACATAGTGTAAGGGGTACTATACAGCCCTGGAGATAGCCAACGGAAAGAGTATTAAGGTGCAAAGTCAGAAGACATGGGTGTAAGTCTTAATCATGTGATATTCATTCCTTTCTTTATTCAAAAACTGGCTGGGCCAGGTAGTGGATAGGCAAAGGTGAATAAGACAGATTCACTGCAGATAGGCTGTGTCATCAAGTTCACTAGTTGTATGACTTTAGGCAAGTCCCTTAACCTCTCTGGGACTTGGGCTTAAATACAGGTCACTAACTATATGTTGGCTGCCCAATGTTCATACCTTCCTTTGGTATATCAGTACATTTTCCTCTCATAACCAACCTCTTCTATATTCTTAGTCATGCATTTCTGATAGAATTGATGCAGATCTTTGACTCCAAGACTAGACATGTGACCCAGCCTGGCCAATTAGGGATTACAATTCCTTGGCTATAGTGATTAGTCCAAGATTGAGGGCAAGACTCAATCCACTGAGAGGCAAAACTTTTGTTTGTACTGTAGGAAAGTCAAAAGGTCTCTTATTTCTGCTAGCTTGGATGAACTTAAAGGATACATGCTAGATTACCATGTGTGGTGGCTCACACTTGTAATCCCAGCACTTTGGGAGGCCAAGACAGATCACCTGAGGTCAACAGTTCAGGACCAGCCTGGCCAATATGGTGAAACCTCATCTCTACTAAAAATACAAAAAATTCGCTGGGCATGGGCCAGAGAATTGCTTGAACCTGGGAGGATATGTACTGGAATTTCCTGCAGTCCTATTGATCCCATAAGAAATTATGGAAAGAGGCAACCTAAAAAACAGTTGAGCCAAGAATGTGAAAAAGACTGGTCCTGATGATGTCTTTTAAGGTCCTGGCTGGCTTTTTAGTTATGTGAACTCTTCATTACCATTTTGGCTTAAGTCAATTTCAATCAGGTTTCTTAAAACTTCCAATGAAAAGAGCTCTAATTTATATACTCCTCATTCGTAAATTGGCAGGAATAACAATGTCTGACCCATCTAATTTCAAAAAATTCTAGTAATATAAACTTATGATCTGTACTGGCTTTGTAACCATGGGCAAGTTACCTAATCTCTCTTTGTTTTAATTCCTTTATTGTAAAATGAGGATAAGAAAACTAGCTTACAGGATTGTTCTGAGGATTAAATTAGTTTAACAATGTCTAGTTTTTAGAACAGTACCTGACATGTCATTTAAATATTTACTATAATGTTACTACTACTATAACTGACATATTTTTAAAACATATTTTAAAAAAAACATTGTTATCAACAAGGAACTTACTATAGTTAGAATTGCCTCTTAAAGTCATGAGTTTCTCATCCCATTACATTAATGAGGGTAGATTGATTGCTAAAACACAACCATGAATTTTCAATGGCTTCACACCACAAAATAATATTCCTTGTTCATGTCTCACAATACAAAGCAAGTCAGTGGGATAGAGAAAACTCTGTTCAATTTAGTCATGCATGGACCCAAGTTTCTTCAAGCTTACAGCACTGTACTCCTGTAAGCCTTAGGAGTGCTTTTCCTTCAGCCAGATGATAGGGAACGAGAGCAGGGGTTGAAGTGGAGGGTTTTATGTACCAGACCTGGAATTTGGACATCACTTCCATTCATATTCCATTGGTCAGAACTCAGACCCACAGAGACATAAAGAGAGACTTAGAAACTAAGTTTAGCTGTACCTGAATGCATTGGGGACCACAGTGGGGCCTGAATGCGGTGGTGAGCACTGGCAACTTTTGACACATTTGAAAGGTATTCAAGGAGTGGCTAAATGACCATCTTTCAGGGACTTGAACTGTTGCTGGGACTCAACATCATGGTATTATGAGAGATGAAAAAGCACTTGAAGACCACCAAGTCCAACTAGCTCTTTATATGAACTTGCCCAAGGTCACCGAAATATTGGCAGAGCTGTAATGAGAACCTATTTCTAACTCCCATGCTGTTCCATTGTCCGCCCACTCACCTCCTTAGTTTTCCTTTCCAAATCTAATAAATTATTGCCTTTTTTGTTCCTTGGTTTAGCTAGTTGTTTGCCTTTGGAAGATAATTTATCATTCCTTTCACATAGATTACTTATCCAAGAATCTTCATTACTTTATGCCATCTGCCTCCTTTCACAAAATGTGGGTTTGAAGGTAAGGAGACAACAGAGCAGAATGGTATGTGCCTCTACTCTTACCAAATCATCATAATTACGTAAATCACACAATTAAGGTAAAATGCTGACTGTAGCACTAAAAACACTTGGCATATCGGGAAGGTGTAGTTCAGCTGATTATAGTTTTCACATTGTTTTTGCTTTAAATGGCAGGTTCTTCAGTGGCAATGAGTGAATAAAATGTGTTGTCACTCAGAAAATTAAGCATTTCACCCAGAGAGCCAAGCTCCACTAATATATTTACCTAATGACATATCCAACCAAAACATGAGTTGTTTAAAATTAACTAGCAATTAGCCCAACTCAAACAACTACCACAACTACCAACAGAGGCTGTAATTTAGAATTTTGCCAATTTCTTTTCCAATTAACTTAGTTTCATCTTTACTAGAGGTATGGACTCCCTCAGCACCAGTCATTACCTATGAATAATGTAGTCTATTTTGTTTTATTAATTAATTCAGTTGTCTCCTCTGAAGATTCAGGCAGCAAATAAGAAATTCCACTTGACAAGTGCCCTTTCAGAATACTGATCTCTGGAAATAGTGTTCTTTCTACATTCTTGCCTCTGCTTTGCTGAATACCAAAGGTCCATAAACAGAAATGATGAATAATTCAACTGCCTCACCCCATGGGGAGAAAATATTAGGAAACATTGTCAAGGATGTCTATAATTCTGGAAGTTGACAAATGTATACTTAAAAGTAGATGAAGGACCCCAAGTCTCAGGGTTTCACGGAGAGTCTGTTCAACATTCTGGGCCCACTGTTAGCTTCAGTCCTAGAGGAAGTTTGCATATAAAAGGCAATTACCTTTTAGCAAGCACTGGGGTACTCTTGGCAGAATTCCATGAGGCCTTTAAGCTGATATCTGATCTGCTGCTTTCTCAAATTTCTCAATCTTTAAACATTTTCTCAACATCTCATGGGGAAGTCCAAATTTATCCCATTTTAAAATCTGGGACAAATTTTGCTTTAGTTATTTGTTTTCAACGTAGGTACCCCCACCCTGAAATGGGAGGAGTGACTTGATGTACAGGTAACAAACCTGATAGGTAGCCAAGCATGACAGTGATGAGCACAGCCTCTATACCAACATCCAACCTGCCCAATTCTGCTTCTATCATTCACTTGAGCAAGCTCCTCAATCCCTCTATGCCTTGATTTTACTCAACGGTGAAATGGGGATGACAACAACATCATAGAATGATTATGAAGATTAAACAAGTTAATAAACGTAAGAACCTAAAACATTGTTTGACAATAGAAAACACTTTATAAATGTTAGCTTTAAAGAAAAAAAAGCCAATCTAGAAATTAGATTACAGCATTTAAGACTTCACAACAGTCACATTTGTTACTTAACCAAGCCTCTCACTTTAATTGAATGTCTTTCCAAATAGCCATATGTTATGATCAATTGTCCCTTCCTAAAATGAATCAAATGACTTCCCCACTGATTTAAGATAGTAATTGCCACTGAGCACCTATCACAACCCTGGTGATGTAGGTATTATTTGCACTTCGCAGACAAAACTGAGGTTTAGTGAGATTAAGTGCCAAGGTCACCATAGTAAATTAAAGATGGTACAACTTTTTTGACATTCTCCTGAGATGCAGGATTTCTTTATCCTCCTCTTGAAGCTGGGCTGGTCTGTAACTGCTTTGACTAACAGATCACAGCAGAAGAGATGCTACACTGGTTCTAGCCATGACTTCTCTACCTAAAAAATAAGAATTCTAGTAACACCTGTCAATTTCTGTTTCACGAAGTTGTGAGAATCACATGAGTTAATGGATGTGAATGAGTTTTGTAAAATAGAAAACATTACACAGGCATTAGGAATTGCTATCATTTGTACAAGCTAATTATACTTTATATTATCCTATAGCAATAAAAATCACCTGCACTATGGGGTTGCTTTGTTGATATGTATAATTGAGACTCTAGGGATCACAAACACAACATGTAACTCCCACACCTCCAAACCATTCTCCACAGGTAGGTTATGTCTCTGTGACAGCAAAACATCTGTTCAATTAAACTCAGCCATTTTAATTTACAATCACTTAAACCAATTGGTTAGTGCCACATGGGTCAAAAGAAAAGAGCACAGACAACCAGCTTTGCACCATTTGTTCCTGGGAAATCAAATGGAGAAATACTTTTAGAGCACTATGAACTGAGCATTGTGCTGGAGTCTTGGAGATTTAAAAAGAGAAAATCAGGTCAAGAAGATCCTGCCCTTAAGAGTTTAAAATCATGATACAAAAAGGCATAAGGAGAGGAGGGCAGCATCATTTAACAGAAGCCCCGGTGCATGCTTTGGTAAAACTAAAGACTTTCTGTGACATAGAAATGTGTTCCTTAAATTTCCCATTCTATGATTATAAACTGCAAGTAATGATTTGTCTTCAACCAAGACACAATTGTGATAAAACATTTTACCTGTTTTTTGACTCACCGTTAGGAATGTCCAGGCTTTAAATTATTTAGGTCATCTCAGGATGGGTTTGCACCAAACCAAGACATAGATAACACCCTCATATTTCTCCTTCAAGACTTACTTCAGAGTTTCCTAACCCAGAAGGCCTTCCTTGATTTTTCTTCCCATATTCACCCAACTGTTTCCATACACATAAACACACACTTAGACATGTGCCAACTCTTCTCTTCAACAGAAGAATCTGCTACTTCTTGTTTTCATAGTGGATCTCAAACTTTAGGAAGCATGAGAATCACTAGGAGACTTGTTAAAACACAGATTGCTGGCCATAGTTTCAGAGTTTCTGATTTAATAGATCTGAATGAGCAGGGCCTGCATTTCCAAGTTTTCTGGTGGTGCTGATGCTGCAGGTCCAAGGATAGCACTAGGAGAACTACTGCTATGTCACATAACATTGATAACACTGCACTGCAATGATCTTTTTGCATGCCTCTTAGTCTAAAATGATGTATTATGTGTTTATTGTGGCTCCCAGTTGATTATGTAGAGCTTTATAAATGCAGGCATTTGTCTTCAGTTTTATAAACCAAGAGCCTAACCCAAAGCCCGGCATATGGTAGACATTAACTGGTGAATGTTTATTGAACAAATAGTTAGATGAATGTTACATCTGAGGTCGAAGAGTATGCATACCAACAGCATTTGAGGAAAACTCAAGGGTTTATCCAGTGGCATTAGAACATGGCTATGTATTTAACTGAACTGAAGACTTAAGACATTGCCTGTAATAATTACCCCCACCTGGCCACACAGCAAGCATCAGTCATTACGCGGCTCAGTTTTGAGCTGCCATCATTTGAGATTGAGACTATGTGAACAGCAACAACAAATAATTAAAGCAAAATTTGTCCCAGATTTTAAAATGGGATAAATTTAGACTTCCCCATGAGATGTTGAGAAAATGTTAAAAGATTGAGAAATTTGAGAAAGCAGGAGATCAGATATCAGGTTAAAGTCCTCATGGACAGCTATGTGAACACAGAGTTTAGGATACAGAGAAAACGTGAAACCAAGTCATGAGAGAAAAGTTTGAAAAATTGGAAATGCAGTGTTTGGAGAATAAGATTGCGTTGGTTGGGAGGGAGTTAAATAAAAGCTGGATTGGCACAAAGAACTGTCATGGTAATAATAGAACAAGCTTATTTGTCAGAGCCCCGGAGGGTAGAACTTAAATTCAAATTTCCTTTTGCAAACAAGCATCTATGCCCCCTGCATCAAAACGCTAGTATTCAGAAATGAATCAGACACAGTCCCTACTGTGTTATGGCACAAAAATTTTAATCCAAGTGGCTTACTTGGGAGGTGTTCCCCGGAAGCACCAGTAGGGGGTCAGAGAAGTGAGGCATGGAAGGGCAGAAGCCCAGTACCAGGGGTGATGATACACAGATTAGCTCTGCGGGTAGCTGCAGCTCAATCCCATCAAAACCCCCGGGAGAGGATCAAGAAAGTTCTTCAGAGTTGTCTCACCCAGGCAATGAAGAAGCTGGGGTATTTCTTCATCAATTCCTTCTCGTAGTTGTTTGAAGGCTGCTCCTGGGGGACATTAATTCCCACACACAAATTTCCAACCTGCTGTATTTGCAGGCCAATGCATCGAGAAACCTTTCCCAGTATTACGGGATATGGGTGAGGCACGAATGGCACCTGCTACAGCTGTCTACAAAAGGTGCCCATAAAAACAGAGAAGTTGAACGTAAGCCATCATGATGTAATTCCAACTAAGAATCCCTATGAACCATGAAAATCTAAGGTTTACTTTGTAACTAACATCAACTTGTGTCACATATATGATAGTGTTAGTCTTCTAGCAGCTCCATAATATGTATAAGAGCTATAATATTATAACAATAGTATCCATTTCACTGATGAGATAGCTGAGGTCAAAGTGGTTGAAGCAACTTGCTCCAGGTCACACAGCAAACAGGATTACCCAGGAGCCTGCCTGGCCCCAATCCCAGGTTCAAGGCTCTATAGCCAAGCAGCACATGCTAGAATCCTGAATTCACAGCCCTTGTGAATACTCAGAACTTCCAGCTGAATAAGGTTCACTCTGGACACTCTTCAGGCAAGCCTTATTTTTTTTTCCCTCTTACAGGCTCTGGTTTAATGACAGTATTATTCTATTCTGTAACACTGTCTTAGTTTAATTCATTCCCCTTTCCCCAAATCACCATCCTCCTAAGGCCTTTTTACTCCATAGCTATGACCTGGTTTAGTCCCACATCTGCAATAAACTCTAGTGTTCCTCTGCGAGAATGTGTGATTTTCAAACCACATGTGTCCCCGCAACTGCAGCTTGCTGCTAGTGTTCGAGGTCTTCTCACCCACGACCCCTGGAGGCCTTGAAAACCTGTTTGTGCTAGTTAAGTATATAAAGTGGCCCTAAAATAGGTTTTAACTAATCCAACTGTTTAGCTCATTGAACTAAAAAATATCAAATTAAGTGGCTCCTTTGTAGCTGAGTACTTTTGTTTACAGTCTTCCACTTCGCCAGCAATTGGGGCCAAACCATATGATTTCCCCAATGTTGTCATTGAAATTCTTTAATTGAATGATGAATGTGCCAGCAAACCTGATGAACACTGTCCACGGCAGTAGCCTCAAAAGACCAAGATTGTGCATAGGTGTACGGAAATCCTATCCTCAGGGCCCTGGAACCCTGTCTGATGCTTCCTCGTTTTCAAAGGCAGAGCAGACCAATCTGTCCCAGACTCTGAGGGAACCCAGTTAGTCAATGTCAAATTCATATCCGTTTCTAAGGCCAACTTATAAAACTTCCTGAAACTGGCCAGCTGAGTTTTTTTTTTAATCATTATGGTTTTAGTTGTATATATTACTTCTATGAACCCCAAATATCTGAGACAGGTCTCAGTTGATTTAGGAAGTTTATTTTGCCAAAGTTAAGGACATGTGTCTGTGGCACAGCCTCAGGAGGTCCTGATGACATGTGCCCTGGGTGGTCGAGACACAGCTTGGTTTTATACATTTTAAGGAGACATGAGACATCAATCAATAAATGTAAGATGTCCATTGGTTCCATCCAGAAAGGCAGGACAGCTCTAAGTGGGAAGGATGCTTCCAGATCATTGCATTTATTTTTTTTCTAGTTTCTGATTAGGCAATCAGATATGCATTTATCTCAGTGAGCAGAGGGATGACTGAATTTTGTCTGTCCTTTGTCCACAAGAAGATTCAACTGGGAGTAAAGTATGTAGCTATTTTTAATCTTAGTAGCTGTCTTATTAAGGAAAGGAATGGGAGGCAGGTTTGCTGTAAGTAGTTCCCAGCTTGACTTTTCCCTTTGGTTTAGTGATTTTGGGGTCCTGTGATTTACTTTCCTTTCATACTTCCCAGAAAGAATACTTTACCATTGTACTAACACTATGTTATAACCTCCCACAAATAATACATCTACCTGCTGCACAAACTTCCCTCGATTTCTAGACAACATACCTCCCAGATCTTCCTGTTTTTAGAGTGGTGAAGAACACACTTCCAGATACAGAGTGGGTACCTGATAATTATTTGACTTACAACAACTACTCTGAGATTAAGCACTCATTGGCCATTGCTTTGTATTAGGTTAGCAGTTGTGAAAGATAGTAAACACAGCCACAATCCTTGCACTTCCATGTAGTTATGCTCTTTGTTATGTAATTTTGCAGCTTAAACAGTGATATCTATTTCTTTTTCTTATATCTGGGCTGGCTTTGTGGCTTAATTGCCCAAGCATATGCAATAGAAGTGATGGTGAGGCTGTTTTTAGCCTGTAGGCCCTGCACACTTCTCCTCTCAGCACCCTGCCTCCACATGAGAACAAACCCGGACTAGCCTAGTGGAGGAAGAAGGGGCCACATAAAGCAGAGCTTGACAAGTCAATCTGTCCCAGCCAAGGTTCCAAACATCTGCTAGCACCCAGCCAAGATTTGAAAGCTCAACTGACTTGCCAACTAACCCCACAGATACACAAGAAAAGCCATCCTAAATGAGTCAAGCCCCCCAGTTAACTCACACTGTATTTAGTGAGTTACATATCTGCTGCTATAAAACACTAAGTTTTGGAGTGGCTTGTTATGCAGCAATAGCTAACCAGTACAGTGGTTTTCAAATGTAGTGAGGATGGAGGTTAGAGTGGAAGTATGTAGGAAAACATGTATGCCTGGTTGGGAAAAGAGAAAGTTCCCTAGGCGATGCATGCCCATTAATCCCACTCCTTCTACTGTAAGTTGTTGCTTAAAAAGCAATGTGCTCAGCATTGGGAACATAAAGGTAGAAGTCAGAGTCCCTATTTTTAAGTTATTTATGGTCAGTGAGGGCAACTGTGATCAACCATCCTGGTTTACCTGTGACTGTCCTGGTTTTAATACTGAAGCCCTGCATTACAGAAATCCCCTCCATGCTGGGCAACCGGAAATGGTTGATTGCTTGAGGTCTTGCAGGAGAAATAAATAGATCCTTTTAATGTGGTATGTGAGTGTTTTGATATAGTAGTCAACACAGAGTTCCCTACTCATATTAATATCTGTCCTGAAAAGACGCATTTCATGAAGGAAAATCCAGTCTTAGAGAGTCTGTAATTTGCCCAAGATCACAAAGTTAGTATGTATTTGTATTAGTTTATTCTCACACTGTTAGAAAGATATACCTGAGAAGGGGTAATTTATAAAGAAGAGAGGTTTAATTGACTCACAGTTCCACAGGGCTGGGGAGGCCTCAGGAAACTTATAATTATGGTGGAAGGGGAAAAAATCATGTCCTTCTTCACATGGTGGCAGCAAGAAGTGCAGAGCAAAGGTGGGGGGGAAACCCCTTACAAAACCATCAGATCTCATGAGAACTCACTATCACAAGAACAGCCTGGAGGTAACTGTCCCCATGATTCAATTACTTCCCACCGAGTCCTTCTCATGACACATGTGGATTATAGTAACTACAGTTTAAGATGAGATTTGGGTGGGGATACAGCCAAACCATTTCAGTAGTGGAACTCAAATTCAATCTTAGGCTAAGTTTTAGAGTTAAAACTCCTTTTCTTTTTTTAACATTTAAAAAATTAATTTAATAGGTTTTGGGGGAACATGTTGGGTCTAGTTACATGGATAAGTTCTTTAGTGGAGATTTCTGAGATGTTGGTGCACCCATCACCTGAGCACTATATACTATACTCACTGCATATTGTTTTTATCCCTCACCCCTGACAACTTTCCCCCAAGTCTCCAAAGTCCATTGTATCATATTTACGCCTTTGCATCATTATAGCTTAGTTCCCACTTATAAGTGAGAACAGATGATGTCTGGTTTTTCATTCCCGAGTTGCTTCACTTAGAATAATGGTCTCCAACTCCATCCAGGTTGCTGTGAATGCCATTATTTCATTCCGTTTTATGGCTCAGTAATATTCCTATACGTATATTACACTTTATCCACTCATTGGGCATTTGGGCTCATTCCATGTTTTTGCAATTGTGAATGGTGCACGTGCAAGCGTCTTTCTCATATAAGGACTTCTTTTCCTCTGGTAGATACAGTAGTTGGATTGCTGGATCAAATGGTAGCTCTACCTTTAGTTTTTAAAAGAATCTTCATAGAGTTAAAACTTACTTTCTTAAAGATTAAGCTGAACTTCCCTCCACCCCCTAGACACCCTTATTAAAGCAAAAATCAGGACTGAAGTTGGGTTAATGAGGAGAAACCGGAAACAGATTAGGCCATTCAAGGAAGGCTTCCTAGAGAAAGTGACACATAAAATGAGCCTTGAGGATGAGTAAGAGTTTTTCAGGAGAAAAGTGAGGTGAGATACTCCAAGTATCTTGATTGAGCCACTTGGACAAAAGTGCAAGAGCATTAAACAATGTGGATAATTGAAGGCTGCCGGTGTTAATGCATTGTAGAACTTGAGCTGGGATTTGCTCAGAAATGAGGCTACAGGGGCAGTGACAGGTTGGAGTTCTCCTAGTAGTTATAATCCACTAAAATCCAATGAGTGATAAGCTTCCTTCCATTTCAAAGCATTTACACAATGAAAACAAATTAATCCTCTTTGTTGTAGAACGTTTTTCATGTGACAAACTGATTTGAGAACTGACACCACTGCACTTGCAAATCTGAAACAAAAACATTTTGGTATCACATGCGGAGAACCGGAGGCTGACAACGACAACCACCACCACCACAACAAACTACCTTATAAAAAGTAGTTGGTTAGTGTGTTACATAGGTATTTTCCAATGCAAATAGTGAAGAGCATGAAATAAAAGCCACCATTTACCCATTGCATAATGTTTTCTTAAAGACCAGGAATGTTAACACTATGTAGACCTTTCAGCACAAAGGCTAAATATGTTTGATTGACATAAATGCAATATGTAAGCAAATTAAGGAGTCAACGAAAATGTCCAATCTAATCTTTCTGCATATTGAATTATTATTGTAACTGGTTTAGGATTAATTCATTTATTAATACATTGAAAAAGAGTTATTTAGCCCTACTATATCTGGCATTGTTGTTGGTGCTTAAAATACACTTAGGGACTATTTGAATCATGTCTTTAAGAACATTACAATTAGATGAGAAAATGAATATGCAGACAATTAGAGAAAGATAAAAATATTTGGTATAATGAAGGTGAATGTAAGGTGTCCTGAGAAAGTTTTTCTTATCTGACCAAGGAGAAATGACCAAGTAAAAAGTCATCTGAAGCCTTTACCATCTCTTCTTACAATGAGAAGAATTTTACAGCAAGATATAGCAATAATAATAGTGCCACAATTTAATTTGTCACTCAAAGAAATAAACCCTGTATGTACATTTTCAAATTTAATACTTATAATAGCTCTATTAGGTTGATATCATTACACTAACTTTTAAAATAGAAACACCCTCAAGAAGTTCAAGATATAAGCAATAGAACCAAGATTTGGCTCCACAGCTGCTTGAATTCATAGCTGGAGTTTGTGACCTTATTTTACATGTTTTCCGAATAGGGAGAGGCATTCTAGGTGAGGGGAAGAGCACAAGCAAAGGCACAGAAACTAGAATTGGCATGACATTTCCATAAAATTGTCAGCAGATCTGCATGACAGGAGCACATGTTATGAATGCAAATTGGAGGAAGATGATCGTAAAGATCATGGAGCACTTTGTATGTCATGAGAAACAGTTTGCAAGTTTGGACTTTATTCATCCCACCTACCCCCAAAACACATATGAATTAATAGGAAAAAAAATAACAGCAGAACATTCTTCCTGATCAATGTCTTCTTTCTGAGTTGAGAAAAGTCTATTGGAATTCACATTCAGATAATCCCTACTGTCAGGATGAAGATGAGCAACATCAGACCCCTCAGGTTCAAAAGGCTTTCATTTGAAAAGCTGTGTTGTTATAGACAATTAATGTATTCATTTATTCCACAACTGTTTTTATTCCAGTTGTTGTTTAGCACCTATCACATGCCAAATCTTGTGTTAAGTACATGGAATTGTTGGTGAGCATAACCTACCTTCCTCTAAGAGAGCTCACATGAGGACAAGGTAGAAAATGAATCATGACCAAGTGAGACATAGTAATTGCCCTATAAAATGCATACTTCAACCATAGGCTTTCTGTCGAAGTGGAAAAGGTTACGCTCTCTGTAACCCTAATGTGACAGGCAAGCAGCCCAAACCAACGCTATCTTGGCCCCTACAACTTGTAATAAGTAACTAAGATCTGTAATTTCCAACCTACCCAGACAATGTATAAACTAACGCTTATCTTGACTTCTGTAAACCACTTAAGTAACAATCAAAATGTCCAAAGTCCACTGGCCCTCAGAATGTCCAAAACCCCTCACCCTCACCCCCACCCAGGAGGTGGTTTACGGGTATAACAGTTCTTGACACCCTCCTTTCGGGGCCATGGGTTGGAGTGACATGAGTCCTCTGTGGCCACCAGCAATAAAGACACTGCAATTTGGCATACTTTTGTCTTGGTGTTGACTTTCTACGCTTGCTCGGGTACAGTACAAGTACTTAATGAGAAACTGAGATAAGTTCTATGAGGGAAATGTGCTATGAGGGGCTAAGAAGGAGGAATCTGGGGGCTTAAACGCTTTCTCTGAGAACATGTTATTTGAGGAGAGTTCTGAAAAATACATAGAAATTAGCAAGGTGAAGTTGGGGGAAGAGAGCGTTCTAGGTAGTGGGAATCAATCTTGCAGTGGCCCTGAGGTAGTTTTCATGGCTTGATGGAGGAGCAGCTAGAAGCATGGAATAGAGAGGCCAAGGTGAGGAGGACAGGAGATGAGCCAGAGAGGCAGGTGAAGAGTCTCATCAGCCATAGTAAGAACATGGGTCAGCTGCCTGGATCCTTGTAAAAATGTCATAAGAGCTATCTCTACATCAAGATTTATCTTGGAAAAAAAAAAAACTCCACTGTCTTACACAGTCATCGGTATAACTTATAGAATCTCCTTTTGTTCTAGTTGCTTAAAAAAATCACAGCTAAAATTATTTTAGGCATCCCATTCAAATCAATATGGTGATATGTGGGTCTGTTCAGTTCTTCCAGAAATTTTCTCTGAAGTGATATTGATTTTTCACATTTAGAAATTCATTCTAACAAAATAACTTGTTCTGATGACCACACTGCACCCACTCTTCACTTCATGAGTTTTGCAATGAATTTTAGCCAAACCATGTTTAGTTGACAATTGCTAGCAGTAACTCACACATCTACTTATTCCAGGCAAACAAATGCAGTAAAAAGAGAAGGTTAATATAAAGAAGTGAGAAAAGACAAGTTTAAGTTCCTACAATCAGAATAAGATAATGTTTTCCATTGCCTATAACTTTGAGGTTTAAAAAAATATTCCAAGAAGAAAATACTCTCTAAGTGTTTTCTCCTGTATCTCTAATTCTGCCCTTACAGCAACTCATAATTTTCTCCTGTTTTGGATAAAACACTAAGGCAACAAGAGATGAAATCACTTTCCTGTGGCCTCATTGCTAGTGATAGTGGAAATGGGATTCACAGTCAGCTCTGACTCCAAAGTCAACGCTCTTTACTCTACACATCACTGCCTGCAACCAACACATAGAAATGGTTTTCAGACACTCTCTCCTTGGGTATGATCCACAAGGCCAATACAGGGAGTGCACAATCCTGGCATTTCACATTACAAAATAGCTGTGATCCCCAGCTCCCCAGATCCCATTCCAAACGCCTTCCCTCCTGCTGGGTTAAGCATCACCTCACTGTGTGGCTCAATAAAGGAAACCCTGGGAAATTAATGGTCTTGTTACCTCCATTGGTGTTTAATGACCCTTTAGTTTCCTACAGAGTGTATTCTCCCTGGGCCGGTTGTTAATGAACCACTTCCTCCTTCCTTGGTTCCAGTGGAAGTCTCTTACAGCAGCAGAAAAGAACAGATTGAATACCCACTAGGTGCCAAGTACACCTTATATGGATTACCTTGTTTATTGCTCATTTAATCCAAAAATGATCCTGTGATGTGGTCATCATTATCCCCACCTGACAGATGAGCAAAGTAAGTTATACAAAAGTGAGGTAAAATGTCAAAAACACACGGTTAGTAAGTAGTAGAATGATGAATTGAATTCATAGAGGTGACCTGCAAGGCTCACATTCTTAATCACTACAGTATTCACATCCTCTGGTAATTCTGTCTGAGGCCCTAACATCCAGGCCATCTGGTTGGTTTACTTTAGGAAGATTGCACAAATCTTCCTACCATTATTCCCTCACCTCTTAGGCATATCCAGTGCTATAGAAATACCATCTCCCCTACTCTTGAAGCTCTCTGAAATTCAGATAAATGCAGCTGATGGGGGAAACTTAAACCCATCTTATCTCATATTAACTTAATGGAGTATTCAGCACTTCAAGACTTTTCATTCTCCCGCCCCTAATTAGGGGGAAAACTTCATGAAGACAGAAGGAGTGAATCAGGGTACATTTTATTGGAATGATTTCTAATTTCCTCTGATTCGAGTTCCATTTGGGTACAAATCAGATGGTTGTTAAAAACTTTTAGTTAAATAAGACAAACAGAGCTGGTGGGAGGTGGTGGGGTTATCAGTGTTCCAGATCCAACAGAGTTAAGAAAACCTCAGCCCTCACGGGGTATTTTGTTGCCTCTGAATGCTGGTTCTTAGAGCCCATTTAAAAAGCTAGAATCACTTCCAAAAAAGAAATAAACAAAATAGATGTAGCACTGTAGCTGTGTTTTTCAGATAAGTATTTTCAGGTAAGGACTTGATGTTAGAAAGGAAGAATCTACAGTGATCTAAAAAGATCAATGTGATCTGACTTGTAGAGGTCAAATTTTGTATAAGGAATAGAAGTGAAGAGTTCTATGGCTTCAGGCAACTAATTTTTTTGTTGGCCTCAGTTTCCACATCTCTAAGAGGGGTTTTGAGAATCATTGAGGCCTTTTCCAATCCAGATATTTCATAAAGAGAGATTTTAAGTCCTGAGATTAAAAGAAGGGTCGTTGTATTAGTCTGCTCTCATGCTGCTAATAAAGACATCCTGAGACTGGGTAATTTATAAAGGAAAGAGGTTTAATTGACTCACAGTTCAGTATGGTTGTGGGGGACCTCGGGAAACCTACAGTCATGTTGGAAAGGGAAGCAGACGCATCCTTCTTCACGTGGTGGCAGTAAGAAGCTCAGAATGAAGGTGGGAAGAGCCCCTTATAAAACCATCAGATTATGTGAGAACTCACTCACTACCATGAGAACAGCATGGAGGTAACCACCCCCGTGATTCAATTACCTCCCACTGGGTCCCTCCCACAACACATGGGGATTATGGAAACTACAATTCAAGATGAGATTTGGGGAGGGACACAGCTAAACCATATCAGTCATGTAAGTTTGGATGACGGCCAACTTTCTTTAATCACAAAAGTGTCTGAATCTGTAGTCTACTTCTTTGCGCTTTCCTAAATCAGGGTTTCAGTACCTGTACTCCTCATCAGACATAAATGACTTCACCTCCTACTTGTTTCCCATGCCTGTCCACTGGAATCCACCTACCCTTCTCTCTTTCTTTGCCATCACCCTAGGCCAAGCCACATCATCTCTTACCTGTGTGACTCCAAAGGCCTTTTAATTGTAATCCTGCCTGAGTCTTGCACCCACTTAACTCTATCTTTTACACTGTTTCTGAGTGCAAAACATGTCACCCTCCAGGTTAAAACATTTCATTGTCTCAGTATAGTTACAGGGGAAAAAAAGATCTTCATCCACCTGCTCCTGCTTGCCTTTCCATCCTTATTTTTTGCAGCTTCCTGTCATAAATTTCTGGCTCTGTGGCCTCCAAATCCCACATGCCATGCCCTGCTATTAAAGCCTCCAAGTCTGCTTGGGCTGTTCTGTCTCCTCCTTCAGCTGGGTAACTCTTCTTCAAGAAGCCTCTGAACTGGACACCTCACTGAAGCCCCGTTTGAACAAAGTTCCCCCGTTGTGTACTCACATATTACCTTATTTAAAACTTTTGCTTAAGCTTTAAGAAACATCAGCATTTAAGGGCTGCTCTTTGAGCTAAAAGCTGACAAAGGAGATTCAGAAAGATAAACCAGGGCGGTTGCTCATACCAGGAGGGTGTGACAGAAAAAAGCCAGAAGAAAATAAGAAAGAGGGAGTGGTCCCCTATATAAAATTGTGCTTGGATACCTGGTGAAATGAGTTCTGAAAAGTGACCACCGGATTGAGCAACACAGAAAACCTGGGTGACCTCATAAACAGCTTTTAGGGTTTGTTGCATAATAAATAAGCACCTGGTTTCTCTACTCCTGTCAGTTCTTGTTTACAAGCTTGCTGGCTTTCAGAAGCAATAGGCTTATAGAAACAATATTTTTACAACATTTCTTTTCAAATGAGATTATGTCTGATGTTGGATCAAAGCTAAGCTTTTGACTAAGATCATCATCTCCAGACAAGCAAATCCAAAGTAACTGCTCTTGGGGCAGACTATTGTGACCTCGTGGTGCTCTTTAGCCTCTGGCTAAAGTGAGTAAGCAACCCTGGAAAATCTAATCACAAGCGGTAAAAAGTCAGAGTTGGGGTTTTCCTTCCAGCAGTAGGATTTTCAGCATGGGCAGGTTTCAGAGGGCCTCTATCAGAGAAGTCAATGCATCAAAGGCCATTTGGAGAGATGCTGTTCTCCCCTTGCCCATACATCTGCAGAAATGGGCCTTACTGAGACCATTGGCATAAAAACTGCATGCTTTATAAGGATGACCTCTTTGACCCCCTCTTCTATCATCCTGTTACTGGTTCTTTAGGCTATAATCATCCCAACCTTCCACATGTCCCTTGCACACTTCAAATATTTTTGCACCTCTGGGCTTCTGTCTTTGACATTTCACTTACTACCTAAAATTCTTCTCCAAGATCCTTGTAAGGCTGGCCCCATCTTCTCATTCAGGTCTCATGTCAAATGACCTCCCTCCCTCAGAGACATCTGAAGGCGTGACCATGGAAAAGGTAGCCCTCAATCCTGGGTAACCTCTGGTCCACTCCATAGTAGTATTTTCTTACATTAATGTCTCCATAAGATATATGTGATATATGTGTCAGATGCTCACTGGCTGTCTCTCCTCATTAGATTTTTAGCCTCCTAAAGGCAGGAATCCTATCAGACCTTGCACTGACATATGTTCAGCAACCAAACAGTACTTGGTACAGATTTTGCACTATATTAAATGAGTGCATAAATAAATGTTTTCAAGTGACTCACTCATAAGCCAAGTTCTGCCATTTCTAACTGGCCTTTCAGTTACTCCTTGAGGTTTCCCTCAAGTTCAAGTTCTTTGAAAGGATATTGAAAATGCTCCATGATATAGTGAGTGATTCTTAAACTTAAGTTGCATAAGAGCCACTGGGATGCTGGTTTAAGATATGAGTTTCAGACCTACAGATTCTTTTTCAGTAGACTGGAGTGGGGGCTCTGCATTGTGCTAGAGATCCTAGTGCAACCAGCAGACTTCTTTCAAGAGTGCAGTTTTAGAATTTTACCCCAGCATCTGTCACAACTTACAGATCTTACTGCAGCAACTGTGACCTGCTTCTGTTCCTCTGAATTGAATGAATGCATGGATGGATGGATGGATGGATGGATGGACGAATGGGTGGTTGGATAGACGGATGGATGGATCAACAGATGAATGGATTATAGCTCCTTTATTATTATTATTATTATACTTTAAGTTCTGGGATACATGTGCAGAACATGCAGGTTTGTTACATAGGTATACATGTGCCGTGGTGATTTGCTACACCCATCAGCCTGTCATCTACATTAGGTATTTCTCCTAATGCTATCCCTCCCCCAGCACCCCCATCCCCTGACAGGCCCTGGCATGTGATGTTCCCATCCCTGTGTCCATGTGTTCTCATTGTTCAACTCCCACTTATGAGGATAATATGCGGTGTTTGGTTTTCTGTTCTTGTGTTAGTTTGCTGAGAATGATAATTTCCAGCTCCATCCGTGTTCCTGCAAAGGACATGAATTCATTCTTTTTATGGCTGCATAGTATTCCATGGTGTATATGTGCCACGTTTTCTTTATTCAGTCTATCATTGATGGGCATTTGGGTTGGTTCCAAGTCTTTGCTATTATGAACAGTGCTGCAATAAACATACATGTGCATGTGTCTTTATAATAGAATGATTTATAATCCTTGGGGTATATACCCAGTAATGGGATTGCTGGGTCAAATAGTATTTCTGGTTCTAGATGCTTGAGGAATCACCACACTGCCTTCCACAATGGTTGAACTAATTTATACTCCCACCAACAGTGTAAAAGCATTTGTTCCAATTTCTCCACATCATGAGCATCTGTTGTTTCCTGACTTTTTAATGAGTGCCATTCTAACTGGAATGAGATGGTATCTCATTGTGGTTTTGATTTGCATTTCTCTAACGCAAGCATTGTAACTCTTACAGAACAGTCAACCCAAAAGGAAAGCAAGGGATCATTATGCTCTTTCAAGGCAGAAACTGCAGGAGAAACTAATACTGAAAAGATATTTTGAATGTCTGATTCAGGGAAAAATCAGAAGGCTTGATGGCTTATAAAACAGTATGGATGTTTTTGCTTTTCTTCCTTCAGAACACAAAGGGGGCTGAATTCATATGGATGCTTTCAGGGCTCCCAAAATTGGGATTCAATTCTGGATGAGTAGAACTGAAGTGTGATCTGAACAGTTACATTCTGGCAAGAGTCTTTCAGCAAGCACATAATAATTAGTATAAGTATCTTGTATGTTTTAGGTACTTTCTACACATTAATTCCCCAAATAGCCCCAAGTGTTCTTGCCTGTATTTTACAAGTAAAAAAGAAAATGGAGGTTGGGAAAGGATAAGAAATGTGTTCAAGTCTACTTGGTTCCAAAGCTCATGCTCCTTCCACTCTGTCCTTTCTCAGGCTATGGGTGAGTAGGCAAAGGGCCAGGTAGGACCTGTAGCCTGGAAGCAGACCAGAACCCAAAAGGTAGAGAGTGATGAAGTCTGGTATCTGCAGAGTAGAGTGGCAGGAGGCCCCAGCCCAGAGGACAAGGTCAGCAAACCTAGCATTGGCTAGAAAGATATGCAAGCAGGGAGGACATCCATTCATTCCCTTACTCACTTATCCATTTTCCTACATTCAACCCTTGATTCAGTCATTCACACACAGTTAATTGCCTCCTCACCTTGCCAAGTATTTCTGGAGGTCCCAATGTTTGCCAGCAGCCATGACAGCTTGGCTTACTCATCTGATTTAATCTTTACAACTGCACTGGGATATTAGGAGTACTATTCTCCCACTTTAGCGATGAAGAAACTAAGATACAGGCCACCCACCTAACTTGTAGGCCTTATGACTTATTGAATCTACTTTATTTTTTAACAAGTATTTATAATATGCTTATTATGTAGCAAGCACTTTTTATACACCTTATGCACATTCCCCATAGTACCTAACACAGAGTCTGTCACTTGGTACATGCTTCATAAATAACTGTTAATATTTGAGTGAATCAATCAATAAATAAAGGTACTAAATTAGCATCACAAAAAATGAGTGCTAATATAATTCTGAAGTAGTATGAGTTGTTTCTTCAGCCATTCAACATGCATTTAGTATGGATTTTTAACATATATATTTATCATACATATAATTATGTATGTGTGTATGTATGTATGTATGTATGTATTGTATATAACCACCTACGCTGTGCAGAGTACTGGTGAGATGGCACAGGGATAAAATACTCTGTTCTTGCCCTCTGGGTGAGATCCTCTCCAGTCCAGGAAGGGCACAGAGAGAAAGGCTGACATAAGAAAGAAGCAGAGATTTGGGCTGCCTATGAAGAGGGGATTTATGCACTCAAGAGAACAAAACCGTGACCAAGTGACACCACCTGCTTAGGAGTCCAACTCCTGGAACTGGGAAGAGAGTCAGAGCAGGAGCCCAGGCACCCGTGGCAGGACACGTTATGCTCTAAAGTGGGCAGTCTAGAACCCCTAGGGTCAGGGTTGAGCCAAGCCAGGGCTGAGGGTGAGGTTAAGAAGCTCCAAGTGTGGGAGCAGAAAGTTTCTGGGACATTACATCAGGCCAGGTGAGGCATGTTTTGCATCCTGAAGGTAAAAGTTGTGGGTGTTTGGTGTCTGCATGTGTCTGTGCAGGAGAGTGGGGAGGCCAGTGGATACTTGTGCATGAGTGAGTTTGTGTTTTAGACCGTGTCTCTGTGGGCGCCTGCTTCTGCTGGTCTCTGTGTCCCTGAATCTGAGTTTGAAAGCTGGGCTGGTACCAGTGTATTGCCTGGTTAGAGGAGAGGGTGCTGAGAAATGAGGAAGAAGAGAGAAAAAGTTCACAGAGTCAAATATTTAAATTAAATAGTCAATGACCACAATCTCTGCATCTTTTCCAGAGGGGGCTTCTGTGATGGCATTTTCACACAGAGAGAAACGTCCATTTCCCCGACTTACTGAGAGACACACATCCACACTTCCGAAATGCAGATTCTAGCAACACACAGTGCAGCAGAGTCTCCTTTTAGATTGTAGGTGGTTTTTAAAAAGGTATTTAAGACAAGTTTATACACACTCTCCAAATGGTTTTCTAAAGCATAAACTCCCACAATTCTGGCCATTCTATCCCTCTGTCCCTCTATCTCTCTGTGTTTCAATTTAAAATGCAGATATATTATTCTTAAAAACATAAGAAGATAGTGATATGAGCACTAGAAGAAAGAGAGATGGGCTCTGAACCCACAGCCCATTTTCACAAGGCCCCTCCTCTGTCTATGGGTTTCTGTCTATGTTCCTTCTCTCCTCCCCTCCTCACACAGAACTCTTCCACTGGAAGCTATTGACACATTCTCTCTAGTTTAAGAGCATGTTTTTAAAGGAAAGAAAGAAGAAAATGCTTCTCATATAGAAAAGCAGGCAGTTATAGGGTAAGGGAAGAAGACTCATCACATCTCCAAGCTGAGCTTCATCCTTGACAAGCACACATCTGGCCTTGCAGCACCTCTGGTTAGCATCCTGCAAAGGCTTCTCTGTCCTAAATGACCAGGACCAGACTGGGCCTGCCCAATCCCCACTTCCACCAACCTCTAGGGTCCTTCTCCCAAGGTTGGCAACTGGCTGGCCACTTTCCAGTTCCTCAAAAGCACTGGGCACTTTCCAGCCTCAGGATCTCCTGCACACAGCTGACTCCTTCCATGCTCATCACCACCCTTCCTTAGTCAATTTCTACTTGTCCTCCACAGCTCACTAAGATAGGGGCTCCACTGAGGGAATCCTCCCTGGTCTCCTGTACAAGTACCTGCACACACACACCTGTACCACACACCCTTGGCCAGATTCACCTGGTACAAATGATCACTGCATTCTGCACTTCACCTCCATTGCACCCATCACAATTATAATTGATTAGCTGTGCAATCTGGTTTTTAATGACTGTCTTTCCCTGCTGATGAAAGCTCTCTAAGGGCCAGGGCCATGCCAGTGTCTATCCAGTGTTCACTGGTGTCTACCTATGCTTATAATAGGCTTTTCATTTAGCAGGTATACATATTTTTGTAAATATTTGTTGGATGAAGGCATAAATGAGCCTCAGGTTCCTCATCTCTAAATGTGAGACAATAATAAGAATGCTGTGTGTATTAAATGAGATAACAGAAGTGACACTGCCTGACCCATAACAAGGTTTTGGTTTTGTTTATTTGTGTCATTTGTTCCCTAAAAGGGAAGCTCAAAATAAAATTAGCTGTCTCCTAGAACAGTAAGCTTTTTGTCATTGGACGCCTTCTAGCAAAAGATGGTTGAAAATTTTACAGGGATATTATAGAAAGAGTGATCAGTGAATTGCAAGGGGTAATTCTCTATTTTGGCTCCACATTAGAACCAACCAAAGATTTAAAACAATAACCAACTGATGGCCCCAGAGATTCTGATTTAATCTGTGGGATCCAGGCATCCTATGTGTGAAGAAAGCACCACAGGTGTTTCTAACATGACCTGGCCACAAAACACTGGTTTAAAATAGGTAATCTTTACATTTTCTTCTAGCCAGGAGAGGTCACTCCAGGAAAACAAAGACTTCTTGTTTCTTCTGCAAGCAAGGGTTTGGTGGGGAGGCGGAAGGTGGAAAAGAGCCCTTTAGCATAGTCATTTTTTAAATTTTAAATAAAAATTTACAGATGTGAAACTATAGAGCCAGCCACATAACAAGTTAAAGAGCAGCGGCTGTGGAGTCTCTAATCCTCTCTACTGAAGAACGTAGGGCCTTTCCAGCTATGCATTTTGGGATAAATCATTTTGTCCCACTAAACCCATTTCCCCAATTTAAAATGGAGATAATGTTGCCCTTATTATAGTTTCTGGGATGATTCAATAAAATAAGACATTTAAAAATGGTGCAGCAAGTGCCAGCAGAAGGTAAGTCCTCTTTGGTAAGAATCTGCTATATATACACAAATATACAAATTTATACACATATATACATATACATACACACACATAAATATATATGATCAATGTGAATACATTTTGCAAACTTAGTGTAGTTATAAGGCATTATCATTGGATCATCAGCCAGCCTAGGTGGAAAGCTACGATATTGATTTTTTTTTTTTAACCCATGGTCATTCTCAGAGAGCTGTGGTTTTCTCTAGTGTATTGTTGTTGATAGGTCTTTTAGAAACACACACACACTCACACATACGAATGTGTACACACACATACACACATATTTCTTTTCTTTTTTTCTCCAAGTCCCTACTGAAATACAGCTTGCCTGAGAAAATATGAATCAGAATGTATTGTGTTGTGCTGCTTTCCCTCTGGGGTGGTGGGGTCAAATATATATTGCTAGAAATGATCTGCTCACTCGTTGCTCACAGGGTCCTTACAGAACTGAACACCTGACCCTAAACAATGGGGAAAAGATTCAAAGAGCTGTACTGAAAGAAATAGAATTTTGAACAGATTCTTGGTATCAGCTTGTAAAATGATAACAGTTCCTGAGCATGCCTGTTTGAAAGAACAGTCACTGGCACAGCCTTGCAAGGAAACCACGTCAGATTTCATTACATTACCACGGCCTCTGGAGCAGGAAACACCCCCAATGCATGGTGGTCTGTAAGCCTGCACAGCAGATGAGTGCTAGCTGTGTCCCTTACTGACTCTGTGACCACTTGGACATCCCTTAACTTCTCTGAACGTCTCACTTTATCTGTGAAATGGAGGCAATGCTACTTACTCTGGTGGCTTCACAGAGTTCCCTGAAGATCACTGGCAGTGTGGAGGCAGGTGCTTTGTGTTCCTGGGGAGCTATGCAAGTGCAATATGGCACCACCAGGTCTGTGCCAGCGATGGCCAGGACTGCCAGTGGAGACTGCACCTCTCCAGGTCTTATGGAATCTTCATCTCTAATGGGACTCTTAAAATTCTTGTTTGCTCATGAAAATGTCCCTGTTCTGTAGGTCAGGCAGTTTCCATAGTCCTATAATTCAGACATCTAAATGTTCCTAAGTTGTAAAACTGCCCAGCTGGCAGAATACTGGCCAAATAGACAGACAGAAAAATAGAAATGAAGAAGCCATATCTGGAAACTAAGTATTTAATCCGTTAGAATATGCTTTAGGCAGAGGGTGAAGCAAATAGGCTAAAATGGTGATGACAAGAGTTGGAGAAATGGGAGTTTATCATCCAGCAGGCTTTTCAATGCTTTCTGAAACCGTGGAACTTAACTTTAGGAAAGAGTGGTGGGTAATCACCTTTCTATAAATATATACTGCCAATGCCCACTGCAGATTCTGATATACCTTGGGCAAGAGGGTATGTGAGGTGGGCTGTGTATATGTATATACACATTTTGAAAAAAAAAATCCCTGGGTAATTGTTACATGTCTCTCTCCTTCCATTCTCTCATGGTTAAGAAGTTGTGCTTGGACGGGTGCGGTGGCTCAAGACTGTAATCCCAGCACTTTGGGAGGCCGAGGCGGGTGGATCACAAGGTCAAGAGATCAAGACCATCCTGGCCAACGTGGTGAAACCCCATCTCTGCTAAATATACAAAAATTAGCTGGGCATGGTGGCGCGTGCCTGTAATCCCAGCTACTCGGGAGGCTGAGGCAGGAGAATTGCTTGAACCCGGGAGGCGGAGGTTGCATTGAGCCGAGATTGTGCCACTGCACTCCAGCCTAGCACCTGGCAACAGAGTGAGACTCTGTCTCAAAAAAAAAAAAAAAAGAAAGAAAGAAAGAAAGAAGTTGTGCTTAAAATCTACAGACAGACCTCATTGGCTTATTGCACCAAGCATGGGGCTTGTTCAAGCTCCAGTTCACTTCCTAGGCACCCAACAATCCATTCCTTTTTGCAGAACTGACTTTCCACATTATTTATCCCTGAAAGTTATGATAATAGTAGTAAGACAAATCCCTTCAAGAAGCACAATACCTTAGAATTTGTGAAGTTCTTTGCCATTTAACTGTCTTCTTTGATCCTCCTAATCTTAACCTCATCTGATGGAGAAGAAACCAAGGTTCAGGGAAGTGATGATGTGACTTGCCTAAGGTCACACAGCTAAGAAGAGGCAGAGCCTAATGCAGAGTTTAAAGCAGGCCTCCCAGATCTTTATCCAGAGTGCTCTTCAGTTCTGTCATATAAGTAAAAAGGACTATTCATGTTATTGTTCAGCTCCTTGTGTCCTTTAAATAATACTAGTTATTAATGTGGTAGACTTCAGGCTAAGCATGTTGTATATAGCACAGTGTATTTCCCAAACAGCCCTTCAGGATTGTTTTATATTTTTCCCATTTTATAGCTGAGGCCACTGAGGCTCAGAGGTGAAGGAACCAACTTAAGGATGCGTTCAGCTCAGTCATCCTCTCCTTGCAGATTCCTGCTCTGAGTTCCGTGACTGAGCCAGGGGCCTCTTTGAGACTCCTATAGCACGTATCCCATTTGTTGATAGCAAGTGTTCATGCATGTCTTTTATCAATGAGATTGTGATCTCTCCAAAGGTAGACCATGTCTTAATCCCAAGACCCACCAGCACCAATCTCAGGGCTAGCACACTCTCCATGTGTGAATACATATCATAGAGCACAGAGAATAAACACAGAACTGAGATTTTGAACACAAATCTCTTTGAACTCTGAGTATCATATTTGGTTCCATCAAAGGTGGCCCACAAACAGGCCAGGCATGTATGCAGTTTCTTTACAGAGAAAATTCTCCTGTCTCTCAAGTGGCTCTAGCCATTTTTCTCACCCAGGACCAAAGGTATAATTGGGTTTCTGATGAAAGAATGCCAGCTTTGTCCCCAAAGATCACAGTGCCTGGGTGAGACAAGAGCTAGCTAGGCTAAAAAACGAATTCTTCTTCCAGTCTCGGCTTAAGGAAGGTGATATTCCAATTACAAATATCCTGAGAAAATTGCTATTCAATTGCACAAAGCTGATTTTCAAGGCATTGACATCTTCTTGGTTTGCTTGCTTATTAGACACTGGAGTTGGGGAGGATGGAGGATTATTTAAAGGCTGGTGTCAGCCCAATAAATCTGAAGAAATTTTCTTTATTGGTCTGCAAGAGGAGGTGGGGGTGGGAGAGGCAGAACTGATCTGATAAAGGAGATTAAATGGCCTTATACATCTGACAGCAAAGAACAAACCCCATGGGAATCCCCAATCCTGCTGGTGCTAATAAAGTGCACGATATTACTCTGGTAATATATTGTATAATATAAGGCATCCCGATGCTGGGGCCAGAGCCACGACCTACATCTTCCACAAACCAATTTTCTGCTGGGTTGGATGTGTAAAAAAGAATCCAAATACAGATTTTTTTTTCCCCTTTTGAAAGAAGAATTGCTTCCCTAGCTTTTTACCTTGGCCTATCTGCTCCTCCTACCTCCTGCGTTCTCAAAGTGGGAATTACTTCTAATCCACTCACAGGAAAAGCCACTACCTCCTTCTACTGTGGGCTATTAAAGGACAATTGTGCTCCTTGCTGGATTTCCAGAGGCAGTGGGGTATGAGGCAACAAGCCTAGAATTTGCAATCAGACAAACCAGGTTCAAATCCTTATTCTTCCAATTATAGGATGTGTGTCCTTGAGCAAGTTTCCCCTAGGTTGTCTGAGTCTAGGTTCCACACCCATCACACAGAAGTGCCAGGAGTGCTAAAGATAATTCACATTAAGTGTCTAGCACAAGAGCTTAAATGTAGCAGGTGTTTAATAAGCAGTAACAAGTAGTAGTAGCAGCAGCAGCCTCAATGAGTAAAGCTTAAAGGCAACCTCACTAAAGGAATAGCACGTTTTTGGCAGGGAATTTAGGGAGTAAAAACAATAACGCTTATTGATAGGATGAAAGCAACAATGCTTTATTTCTCCATTTCTAGTTATTGAGCATCTTCTGAGTAGCCAGCAATATTATAAGCATTGAGAAAATACAGACAACTACCGATCCCTTCCAAGATCTTATAGACTTAGTGGGAACACCAAGAAATGCCACAGAACATGTTCTGAGCCACAGTGTTCCCAACAATTAAACATTGTCATCTCATTTGACCCTCAAGGAGCCTCGAAGAGGGTCAAGACATAAATTATTAAGCCCCATTTAGTAGATTTTTTAAAACCTGATGATGATGTTTAAAACCAGAGACATGATGTTGCTTGGGTAAATTTACAAGGGAGGTAGAGCCAGGATTTGACCTAACTGCTCATCTCCAGCTCTTGATTGCATTGAGTCTGAACCTCTCTGGGATACCTCTGGCTCTGCCAGCAACTGGAATTCTGGCTCCGGCCATCTCCAAGTCTTGGTACCTCCATCAACCACAGCTATTCTATTTCTTAATATGTTCAGGCTTTCCTCAGACCCAGCTCAGTGAGGCACAGAAGAGATGCTATACAAATATTTCTTGACTGATTGTAATCAGAGTAATAATAACAGATACATAATGTCATTTATAGCTTACTTTTTGGTTTAAAAGTGCTTTCACATATTATGGCACTGGTTCTTTTTTCAGCCCTTAAAGATAGACATTACTATCCCATTTCCTAGACGATTAAAAGAAAAGAAAATAGAGAGGTTCACTTTCTCACAGCCACAAAATAAGGAAAGCACAGAAGCAGGTCTTGAGGTGGGTGTGTAAAAAGCCAAGTCTTGGGCTCTTCTTGCAGCCTTTCATTCGTCTGACCCATCAAAGGTGTGACATGAATCTACAGAGTAGCTATAGACCTCTCATCAGAGCAGCTGGACTGCATGGCACTGCTAAGAATACAGACAAGAATATCATCCACCTCCTCAAAAGTAGCTGACATTTATTGACTGTTTGATTTCTCAGTACAAGACACTTTGCCAAATGCTTTCCATGTAGTCTCTTGTATAATCCTTAGGAGGTAGGTTCTATAATCATCCTTCTTTTGCAGAGAAGGAAACTAATGTTTACAGAGGTGAAATACTTTCTTCTAAGCACAGGGCAATGGGTTTTCGATTTGAACCCAGGCAATCCGGCCCCAAAGACCCTAGCAATGTCATCCTTTGTTGAATCTCTGGCACAGTCTCCCACCAATATCTTCTGGAAGAACCAAGTATTTATTGACAATATTTATTGTTTGTCATTAAGTACCAGGCATTGCCCTCAATGCTAATTATATTGACTCATTTGACTCTCAAAAGCACTCTATAAGGCAGATATTATTATCCTACTTTAAAGAGGAGGAAACTGTGGCTCAGAGATGCTGACTGCCCAAGATAGTAGAGCTGGCTAAATGTAGAATTATTTTCAGACACAGAAATAATCTGGGAAAGGTTTGTTCTTCCTTCAACAACTTTGGAATCTCCTGGAAGAGATCTGAAACACACACAGAAGAAAGGTTCAAGGAAGGAAATGGGAGACAACAGAGCCAAATGACCAACTCTAGGATTCCGACCACAAAGGCTGCCCAAGATCAGGGAGTGGAGAGGTTGCAAAAGACTGGATTAGTCTGGAGAGGCTGAATGGAGAAAGCAAAACTCTAGTGGGCATTGAAGACTGCAGGAAATTTGGTTGAGTGAGGCATTCCAGGCAGAGGAATAGCATATTTAAAATTAAAGCAGGGTCTAGAAACAGATTCAAGTAGCAGAGGGGAGCCCTGATAAAATGACGAGAAGCCGAGAAAGACCTACTTACTAGGAATCAGGCTGTGTCCCGCACTCTCCTCAAGCCCCACACCCACAGCACTCTGAGGTTTCTTTGTTCTCCTCTAGCATGTAGCTCCTCAGGTGCCAAAGCTACAATGAGAAAGGCACGAAAGTTAGGGGAGAGGCAATTAACTGAGAAGGAATACACCATACATACCTCACATAAGGCCTCCAGGAAGCCAGGGAGAAGCAGGTCATGGAGGGGAAAGACAGCATTGATTTGCCCACAGTGCAAGCCGGTCTCAGCTCTTCCACTGCCTGTTTCTTCCCCTTCTCTTCCCTCCACTCCCATGTATTCTGCATGCAGCAGCAAATGTATAATGCTTGGTTGGCTTGACAAAACAGTCTCTGAGATTTATTTCTGTTGGACAGTTTTGCATTCCCCCTGCTGCTGATAACTCTGTTAACAGCAAGCTCTCTCTACGAGGTGTAAATTTGGAGATCACATACCTGATGTAGACATCATTGCTTAAAAAAACAGACCAAGAAAGTAGACTCCCTGAGATGAGGGTAAGCCCACAGCCCAACTGGTTTCAGAAGACTTGGTCCATGACCCGGGAGTCAGTGATATCTCTGAACTTGGTATCTGAGACGGAAAAGACCACATGGGGTAAGAGATGGGGCAGTAGCCCTGTGCAATACCATCAGCTCAAGGCAAGGGTGCACAAGCTGGAGGTAGCTCCAGTAAGTCAAACATGAAATCTAGTTGGATGAGATCCAACTGTGGCCTTGGATTATTTTTAAACCTGAATGCTAATAAGCCATTAGACAGTAGATGTTAGGTAATAAATGTGGAAAATATTTTATCAAGCATGAATTTCTATATCAATGTAAATAATTGTAATTGGATTTTTTGGGGGGAGGAGGGGGAAGAGGGACAGGGCATTCTTGTTATTTTATTTAAGAAATTTTGTTGCTCAGAACCTTCCCTCCCTGGGCAATGGAAAGAGCTTTGGAGACCAGCCCTTGGGGACTGAGTCAGAGGCACTGGGTGGGAAAAAGAGCAAGTGTGTGGTATATTTGGTTCATTGTTGTATATGGGTATGGCAGGGGGAAGAGGGACTTTAGAAGGCCCTATATTTAGGGCTTTCTTGGGACCCAGATATGCCCCCTTGTGCAAGTTTCATATGCCACAGCAAAGCAGATGAGGTCAGCCTGGCTTGGGGTAAGGGCTCAGTACCTCTTAGCCTTGCCCTGGGGTTCTCGGACCTTTGGAAACTGAGCCACATCAGGCCCACGTTGATGGCATAGGTGGTTATGCAAACAGTGCAATCATAGAGCACAAAGAACAGGATCCAGGCCAGGTAGAAAGAACCAGCAAGAGATACCAGGGAGCTCAGCACCAACAGGGCGGAGGCCCAGCACATCTGCAGGCAATATAACAACAGCGAGAGTATGTAGAACATGCAACCAAATATGCTGGTGGATTGACTGAGGATGCTGTCCTGCCACAGTATGTGCTCCACCAGCACAAAGCCCCTCTCCCACCTGGGGCAGATCATACATTCAATGGTGTGATCACAGTTCATTGCCACCTTGAACTCCCAGGCTCAACTGAGCCTCCTGCCTCAGTTTCCCCAGTACTTGGGACTACCACCATGCATACCACCAGGCCTGATTATTATTCTTTTTCTTAGAGACAGGATCTTGCTATGTTTCCCAGATCGGTCTCAAACTTCTGGTCTCAAGCCATCCTGCAGCCTTGGACTCCCCAAATGCTAAGATTATAAGCCTGAGCCACCATGCCTGGCCTAAAAATTATAACTGTTACCTTTCTGTGAAAAGAAGAAAATTGTATCTTCTATGTCTATGTTGAAAATTATGTACCAATACTCTTAGAAGCGCAGAATTTTGGACCTGGGAAGAGATGCGTTCACTCTATTAGCAAGTATTTGGAGACTGCATCTTGGAAATAGATCCTGCATAGGGCTCTCAGGCACTGGAGAAGAACCAGACCTAGGCCCTCAAGGACCTCACAGAGTGATAAGTGTAATGACAGGGAAAGTCACTGGGGGTGATGGGAATACAGAGATGGAGGGTATCTCAATCAATGGAGGGGTGCATCTGAAAGGTTTTCCACCCAAAGAGGAGTTAGCACTAAATTCTAAAGGAGGAATAAGAAAATACCAAGGCAAAGAAGAAGAGAATGCACTGCAGAGGGGTGATGGGGGTCATTTGAAGCACTAGCTAAGCAAAGGCCTGGCCTCCAAGCTCTTAATTTTATAGATGTGAACGCTGAGCCTGTTGAAGAAGAGTAACTAAATTACCCAAGGAGGAAGCAGTATGACTAAAAATTCACAACAAAGCTTGCTTTTAACCACTCTACTACATTGCCTACATACTAAACATGGAATGTAATATTTTCACAAGGGTCAGCAACTGACTCAGAACTGCACAGACACATAGTAGATCTGAGATGAGAACCCAGGTCTCTCTGCTCCTAGTCCAGTCCTCATTCCAGTATGCCATGCAGATTATGCAACCTCCCAGTCTCACCGACTCTTAAACCCCGCATCATGCCATTGCTCCTACATCCTTCCCATGGCTCCCTCACTACGTAACTCAGTCATCAAGACTGATGCTTCATTTCTTTTTCATTAGGTTGACAAAAAGAACAAGGTCACTTTCCTTTCCTGCGGCCTTTCCCATCCTTGAAAACCACTGAGGTTAGGAAAGAAGTCATCAGATATTCTCACTTCCAATCCATCCTCCTAAAGGCCAGCTGGTCTGGGAATAAAACACCTCAGTGTCAGGCATTTAATTTTTAAAGGGAGAGCAAAATGGCGAGAAGACTTTAAAAATTGCTCTCAGCTTTGTGTGTAATAGCCAACCAGGCAGGAGGCCATCACCAATCCCCACATCTCTTGAGACTCCCAGGCTTACGCGAGCAGGAGGAGTATTTGTTCCTGAAGCCAGAGAAAATTGCAGACCCGACCTTGCCTTCCTTGTGCTCAGAAAAAACCCACCTCTACAACAAAGCCCAATTCCTTATCGAACGACAGTCAGCCGACTTGACCACTAACAAAGAACTGATACAAAGGACAAAGTGGCACCCTCTTACAAGGATCCCCTAGAAGTAGAAGCCCCTGGTACATTACTCATGACATCCCAGGTTTGCAGAAAAACAACAGCTCCAGATACATATCTGGTCCTGAAAATCACGGCTTCATCAGAAGCAGACATATGGCCAGATGCAGCAACAAAGTAAGTGTTTATTAAGGCTAGGTTGTGCTAAGCTTCAAAAAAGTGAAACATGGATTGAACATCCACAATATCACAGACACTGTCTATTTAGTCTTAAGCCTCACAACAGCTTTGCAAGATAGGAATTACAGCACCGTGGTTGGCAATACAGTATGATGGTTAAGACTGTGAGTTCTGGAGAAAAACAGACTCGTTCTGAATTGCACCTTTGCTGCTTATTAAATGTGATACTTCTTAATGAAACAAGGTGCTTAATCACTCTGTGGCTCTGCATTTTCACTTTGCAATGGGGATGATTATAGTGGTAACTTCATAGGATTATTGTGAGGAGCAAATTAGTTAAGAAATGTAAAGTACTTAAAAGAATGCCTGGCACATAGTAAACTTCAATAAGCATTAGTTGTCATTGTTGTTATCTTTATTGTATGTATGAGGAAACTGAGTCAAGGGAGTGTGAGTGAGAGTAGGTGAATTAGCCAGGGTCACCACGATAAGTGGTAGAGCTAGATACCACTCTACCCTAACTCAGATAGAGCCCTAAAATGTTCTAATTTTAAACTTATTACCCAAACATTACATCATAGGCAGCGCAGAGCAGGACTGTTTTAAAGACAATGAACTTGAGACTCAGCAAAGTGAGATGACTTGGACTAAGACCATACACGTGCAAATGGGCAAACCAGATGTTGAACTCAGGTCTCAGGACAGCTGGTTCCACTCTGCCACATGAGGGAGAAGGTAAGGCAGAACCACAGTGGACTGGACAAGCAAAGTAGATGAGAAACAAGCTGAAGAACAGACCGCTAAGGTATGAGGACAGGAGTGCTAGACAAAGGTGCAGAGTTGTGGGCTAGAGACCCCACATTTACACTGTATAATGACGTTCTACACTCTATAGTAATGACTATGCCACAGAGTAAGAGCAAACCACAAGTTAAGAAACAGGATTTGCTTTGTGCTACGTGATGACTATCCTGTTTGAGTAACAGTACACTGACTACAAACTCAGAGTTCTTGATTGGAACATAACCAAGTGCGGACAGTTGGAGTACAGTCTCCAAAGTTCAAATTTAATTATGCACTCTCTGCGCATTTTCTCACTTGGTCTCCATAACAGCCAGTGATGTTGGTACCCATTATTCCAATTTGCAGATGAGAAAATTCAGATTCACAGAGATGAAGTAGTTTACTACAGGTAAAAATAATAGCAAGAGGGAGAGTTTAGATTCAAAGTTTATCTAACTCCAAACCCATGCTCTTTCCCATAAACTATTTTGTGCTATTTTGTTTTCCTGTTTTTAAACTATTCAACAACAATACCAGTCACTCATGGCTTCTGACCAGCAAGAGGTTCAAGAAACAGCATGTTCAATTGTCTTAATTCCAGCCAAAAGCCAAAATACCTGACAGGTCTACAATGATTAAATAATTTTCCCAATGACATGTAGCTTCTAAAAGGAAAAGATTATTAAAGAGCTCTGGAAATATGAGAAGAGAGTGTGCCTAGTAGGTCTCAGTGCTGAGCTTAGATGGAACTGTCCATGCCATGGAACTAGAAGCAGTCTTCCTTCAGCATGCCTAACTCATGAAAAGTACTGCTCTGCATTTCTGAAGACAATGTACCATCTCAGAGCTAAGCAGACTTCCCCAGGACCAGCTCTGAGGCTACCTGCCCACTATCCCCAAATGTGGTCAGGATGGGCTGACACCTGAGTGAATACACACACACACACACACACATACACACACACACACACACACACACACACAGTTGACGAACTCATTCTGTGCCTAGCACTGTGCCTGACAGTGAAGCTCAAAGGAAGAAGGAGGGAGGAGGGTGTTAAACATGGAAAATACTGACAGTAAAAGGGACTGTGGGAGCAGAGAGGAAGAAGAGACTAACTCAGTCTCAAAAGGTGGGCAGAAAAGGCACTCAGAGGTGATGATGTTTGAGTGGAGTCTTGATGATGGCAGATCTGCTGATACAGAGTGACAAGGGATAGTGGTGGCACTCCAGGAAGAGAAAACAGCAAGAACAAAGGGTCTGCTCAAATGTCACCTCCTCAGAGCAGCCATTCCTGACCATTCACTTATAAATGGCAGATTCTTTGTTCCCTGCTTTCTTCTCTTCTCATTTGTTGACTATTGCTGACATTATATTATCTACCTCTCCCAGTAGGTTGTTAGTGCCACCTGAACACACTCATTGTTTTCTTCTTCCCTATATCTCAGTGCCTAGAACTCTATGTAGCACATAGTAGAAACTCAATAAATATTTGCTGAAAAAATGAAGAAGTGGCAGATAGGCGTGACTCAGAATACTGTGCAAATGCTTATATGCTTGCTCTTTAATGTAAAGCAGAAAGTAGGGAGTATTTTCTTAATCACTTCTCTCTTTTTCTCTCCTATCTCCTAATGTAAATTAAGTATATTGAAATGTACAGAGGAGGAGGAGAAAGGAAATAACATTTATTGAGCATTGATTATGCTGATAGTTCACATAATTTCAATCTCCATAACAACTTGATGAGTAGGTATCATTATCCCCAATTTATAGTAAAGGAATTCTAGAAGCATGTGATTTATGCATTTATGCTCCCAGATGGTAAGTGAAGTAGCAGGGCTAGGATTTGAACTCAGGTCTGATTGTTCCCCAGAGCCCTCCAATCACCATATGGAACCCCCTTTGGAGTGCTGTCTACAATGAGATGCCTGAGGAACCTGCCTGCAGTGTGAGGAGCTGGTGAGAAGTGCTGCTGTTTCCAGGGTCTGCTCTTACCAAGGGCTTTCCATTATCTCTCTAATTCTCATGATAATCTCCAACACAAAGTATTTATATCCCCTATGATTGTATAAGGAAATAGATTCAGGAACTGAGTAAACTGTGTCAAGATCATCTGCCTAGTAAGGTGGGTGGGAAAGCAAAGGATTCAAACCTGGAGTCCAGAAAGTCTGACTCCGAAATCTGGTCTTCCTTTCAAACTACTCTGAGCCACAGACTGTAAGAATTTGAAATCAAAAAAGAAATCTCCATTTCAGCTCCTAGAACACATGACAGTTTCTCACCCCAGATTGTTCTCAGCTCAGTATGAAAACATATAACAGAGTCTGAATGCCTGAGTGAAAGAAAGACCTAAACTTAAATTATTCCAGAACGGCAAGCTATTGTCAGTGATTGACAACCAGTCTTGACTCTCAACAGTGACAGCCACACACAAAGTCAGCCTTCAAAAAGCACTCAGTTCTTTTCAATTAGCAGAGCTGAAATGAAACCACTTAGGAAATTATACTATTGGGCAACTGGTGGGTTTTAAACATAATGAGAAAAATAAAGGCTAGGCCCGATGTTTACAATCAGTTGAGCTAGAGACGTCAGATATGCCAGGACTTGAGACCACACTTTCTTTTCCTAACTCATGCTTGTCTGCTTCCCTGCCACTGATCCAATCCTGAATTCATTCATTCTTTCATTCATTTAGCAAATATTTGTTGGTTATTGACTGCCAAGGACTGGAGCTACAATAGGGAGCAAAACAGATCTGGTCCTTGCCTTCTGGCACTCCCAGACAAGTTAACAGGCACTGGCAGACCTTGCAGTAGGTGACAAGAGGGGAAGAATGCAGGATGCCCAGAGGCAGAACAAGAGAGAACCCTGCAAAAATGACATTTCACACTGAGCGGAAAACAGTCATGTGGGGCAGAAATGCCTGCCAAGCAGGCACTGTGCTCAGCCATCAGGAGAGGGACAAGGATGGACAAGGCAGGGGGCTGGCAGCGTGGAAGGAATGGGGGACCTCCTCCTGCTGGGCCCACTTGTCTATTCCCCTAGGAGTGCTAGAATCACAGTTCTCTGGAAAGCTGGAAGGGTTCTGAGTCACTCATCACCATTCATTCAACAAACCCTGCCCCAGGATGTCAAGGGCTCAGAAGTGAACAAGAGCAGGGCACACACAGGAACTGCCAGTGGTTCCCTATGATCAGACTGCCTGGGCCAGATCATGAAGGGATTGTACTTCATCTTGAGGCAATGGAGAGCCATTGAAGGCTTGAGCCAGAGGAAGTGACATCCAGAGCCTATGACCTTTATGCAGCCCCATAGAAGCAGAATTCCTAGACTCTGTAGGTACAAAGTCTAGAGGAAATGGATAAGAGAAAAAAGAGAAAGACAGGTATTTATCTGGTTGAAGAAAAGTACAGGTTAGACTTGCTTCTCAGATATGAGTAACAGTGAAGTGGAAAGAAAACAGAGATTAGAACCTACTCCTGGCCCTGGGTCTAGTTAGTGTAATACTGGACAAGTTAATCTACCCCCTCGTCACACAACCTGCCTCAGTATCTTCATCTGTGTAATGGGTGGAGAGTTAGGTAGCTCATTAGAAATGGTAACTAACATTTAATGAAATACTGCTCTGAGCTCTTAGCCAAATGTTTATCTCCATTAATGCCCACAGGCATCCTGTGAAGTAGGTCTGATTATTCTCATCCCTATTTTACAGCAATGGAAACTGAAATTTGAAGATGTTAAGTAGCTTGTTGAAGGTCAGATATTTAGTGAGAGGTAGAACTGGGATCTGAATGCAGCACTCAATTGCTGAACCATGAAAACATTCTATTTCAAGGCCCTTATCTATTTATTTCTTAGAATTTTCTAAGCACCTGGGCTATGAGGGAAAAAAAATTAGGAAACAAAGTTCTACCAATGTGAGAGCCAGACACACATTCCCTCTTAGATTGGGAGCCCTGAACCCTAGTTCTGGTTATACCATTAATTTAATTTGCCTGTAATATAAAGAGTATACATGGGTGTGTATAGAGAGAGGGGTGAAGGAAGCAGTTATGGCAAAATGATCTCCCTGGGTCTCTCTCTTGCCCTTTGAAATCCTCCTGTATCAGCAGGGTATTACAAGAGACCAGGACTCAGATGACCCACATCTGGCACAGATAGAACAACAGCATCGTCCTCAGTGAACCAAACTGCAAAATCCACCAGGAACCCAAATAAAGGGCTAGTTGGGCAGCTTAGCCCTTATTCAGGAGACCTAGTGACTGCAGTCTGGAGAGAAGCTGTCTCTTTGGCCCTTAGACCAGGTCATTCACAGATCAAGAGAGAAAAGTCTTCTTTTTGGAGGAAATGAGATCAGGTCAGGCCTGGGGAAAAAATAAGGGAAAGTTGCTGCAGGAGGCCCGCTTCCACAAGTCACCCCAAACCACGTGCAGCAATATACCTTCCAATTAAAGCTAATTGGACACCTGTTGGCCAGGGGCAGCAAAAAGGCCAGAGCAAGGCTGTAAGGATCCTGGGCTCACCCGTTGGCTGGCAGCCCTGCCCTTCCACCCACCCCCAACCCCCAAACTTGTCCTGCTCTGACTAATGAGCCAAGGCCAAGGAAGGAGGGAACAACCTGCAAAGAAATGTGTTCTCCCTTCTTCCAATAAACTTTCTAAAAGGTTTCTGAGATCCATAGCTGGATTCTCCCATGCATACAGCCCCAGATGCCAAGGGACAGAGGCTCACAGTAACAGCTCATCTCGCAGGGAACAAATGGGTTCCTTTCAGGCTAACCAATAAAAGATTATGCACTCAGTCAGGCTCTGAGATCCAAGACGAGTGTTCATCAGAAAGACGCACAGGGAACACAGCACCCACTTACTTGAGATACTCTGCAACTGCTTCAGGGGAAAAACAGAAACAAAAACTGAAAGGCAGTGTTTCCTTCAAGCAACCCAGAAGACCAAATGCAAAAGTGCTCATTGGAATAACATATCGAAATCAAGGTGATTATTAACAGAAATAAGAGATTATATGTGGGTGCAAATAGTCCCTTGTTATTCATAATTCACTTTCACATGCATCATCTCTTTGAACTTTCACAACAACTTTATGCAGCAGGAAAGGTAAGAGGCAATGTCCCCATTCTATAGAGAAGGGCCCTGGGAGGCTGAAGCTCAAACCGAACACCACACGGGCCAAACGTCAATGCTCTAGTTCAAACCAAGCTCCTAACGCCAAATCCACTGTACTGTTCACGCAAACACAGTAAATCCAAACTTTATGTTGCTTTTACACTTTTTTTGTATCATAATATATCGGAGCCGAAAGATTCTTAATAACCACTGGAAACCAAAACCCAGAGAAGTTAACATGCTCAAAATCATACATCACATTGGGACTATGTCCTTAGTCCTTTTACTCCCTCTCCCCACTATACTTCAATAGAGGCCCCAGTAACAAGAAATATTTCTATAAAATCTAGTAATAAAAAATACTTATGCTGTGTCCTCGCACATAAGTGGGAGTTGAACAATGAGAACACATGGATACAGGGAGGGGAACAATACATGCCAGGGCCTGTTGTGGGGTGTTGTGGGGTGGGGGGGGTGAAGGCAGGGAACTTAGAGGATGGGTCAGTAGGTGCAGGAAACCACCCTGGCACACGTATACCTATGTAACAAACCTGCATGATCTGCACATGTATCCCGGAACTTAAATTTTAAAAATTACACAAAGAAATAAAGTGGTGTTCATCTCAAAACAAAATGCGAATGCTGTTCCCTCAAAAACAATAGATGCTAGCTACTCCTATTTTTCCTTTAACGCAAGCCTTTACCTCTAATAAAGCAGTAATGCTAATGTAGTAAGAAAAACAGGCACAGAAGGAGAGAATCAGTAGAGTTCCCTGCACACAGTAGGGGTTCAATAAATGTTTGCTGAATTGAATATAGTGAAATCAGTATGACCCACAGGGAAAAGAGAGAAAAAGAAGGTATTTTGCACTTACGCAGATGAAAATCCATGTACTCTATGTAAGACATTATGCTGGGAGGTTGGCGCGAAGAACACATTTGCTATATTCCAAGCTGGTTTTCGACATCAACTTGAAGCTCCTACTGTGTTAACATTGCACAGGCACAGAGAGAACACAGCAGGATGTGTGCTTCCAGGCAATCCCTTGGAAAGTGTTTGACCTTCCCTGAAGTTTTGACACTGTTTGCAGTATCACCTCGGGGTCATTTTTTTAAGTGAAAAAAAAAAATCTAAGAAAGAAAAAATTATGTAAAGGAGACAGAATTGTTCACAAAATCTTGGTGACAGTACAGTTACCGAAACCCGATGTCAAGAGGCATTCTCACACACTGTCACTGAAATGCTTCATCACAGATTTTGCCTGATAGTGACTTCTGTCAATTTCTGTCTATTTTCATCCCTATTCTGCAGCCACTGCTGGCTTCAACATATTTTGGTGTAGTTCTACAGCAAATGGAAATGTCATACATTACCACTTTACATGTTAGTCCAGAAAGTGGACTAGTGGTCATTATCATATACTGATCACCTGAAGTACATGATATGAGTATAATGATAATCTCGTTATAACAAAAATAATAGCCAACTCTTAGTATTTACTATGTGTTTGGTAAGCACTGTACGTGCATCATTTTATCATATTTAGCCTTCATAGAACTATGATGTTTAACTTGTCCGAAGCTTTACAACTATGTGGTGGCAAAGTCAAGCTCTAACTTCAAAGCCCATGTCCTTTGGCAGTACCCTCTAATTCATTATTGTACTCATTTGTACACTAAGTATTTGGAATTGTGCTAGCTATTAAGATACAAAGATATAAACCATGCTCTTAGGAAGCTCACAGTAATGCAAGCAGCAGGATAGACCAAGGGTCTCAATGTTATGTGCTGAGTTAAAAACAGAAGTGATTGCTTTGGGTACGTCTAGGAAGGTTACCTTCACCCAGTCTAGGAGGTAGCAAAGAATGCTTTCCAGAGGAAATGATGCTTCCATCATGAAGGGTAAATGTGTCAAATGATACATGGCACAAAGGGCATTTTGCTCATGGTTGAAGGAGAAGGGACAGCGGGTATGGAGAGCAGAGGCGTGGGAGGGCAGGGACATATTCAAGTGACTTCCAGGTAGTTCAGAATAGATGGAGCCCAGAGGAGAGGACCAGATAGTGAATATAAAGAATACTAGAGAGGAATGAGACGGAAAAAACTGGGTACAAGCCAAGAAGGGGCTTTTCTGACATGTTAAGAAGTTTGGGATATCCTGTTTGCCACTGTAGCCCCTAAGGATTTGTAAGCAAATGTGCGATGCTCAATGGGAACATTATAGCCTACTTCCACTCCAATGCCCAGAGAGGAAGAGCAAGGCAGTGGCACCTCCAGCCTCTCTCTTCAGAGAAAAGGGATTGATTTATCTTTTAAATCAGTGAAATCAGAAAAAGAGCAAATTTGTATGGCTATTGCAGACATGCTATAGGCTCTCTCAGCATCATTCTAGCCCCATTTTTATGCTTCCTTATACTTCTGCATGGGAACCAGAAGTAACTACACAGTAATTTGGAGACACTAAGCAGACATACTTACATGAGGCTTAGAAGGGTGTGTAAAAAGATAGAAGGTATATACCATATGCACAGAGAATAACTTCCGGGGCAGTTCAGATGAAGATCCTTCTATCCTAGCAACGGTGTTGTGTCCACTCCAACAATTCCATGATATGATTGGCCATCTATCCAACATTCAAGCTTGGCTTTCAGGCCCCTCCTGGAATGCTGTAGACTACCCAACGCCCCTTAATAAATCCCTTTCAGCTTAAATGATGTCATCTGCAACTAAGAACCTAATTGACAAGACAGAACAGCTCCTTCTCTTATGTCATTCAGCGCTTCTAATCTTAGAAGACCTTCCTTCACTGCTTTCCTGGAGCTATCCTGCTCAGACCAACTTAGGAAGGCTGAAGTAGCTGCACAACCTAAATTCTCCAATCAAATTTTAACAGAAGTAAGGTGCACGTTTTCATGTCTGTCAAACTCCAATATTTACTTCCCATTTGGTTTTTAACTTGGAGGAACAAAGGGCATGTTTAAATTTTATCCCTTGTAATCCTACTTCCTAAAAAGAATAACATCACACTGTGCTTTGGAAACAGAGAACAAGTTAGAATCAGCCATTTGGCTAGAGCAAACCCAATTCCAGAGCCTGTCTGGAATAAGGAAAAGGATGCTTTCATGTTAATTAGAAAGTCAATGGGAGCCCATGGAGTGCAGAAACTTCAGCTAGGAGATGCAATCTGTTGATTACCAGGGGACCCTTTTGCAAGAAGTCATAATCTCAAACCTTCAGCTCACTTATATTATTTGCAGGGGGCTGATTTCCCCCCTTGACAGAGTTGTCCAAGTACAACTGTTTCCAAACCATGTGGTCTCCACACCTGCACCTCTCAGAGCTGAAAATGAGGAATAAGTAAGAAATAAAAATTTTAAAAACTGAGTGGAGCAATAAAGGACTAGACAGCACACGAACTAAACTACAGAAAAATCAGCTAAGAAGCCCAAGGGCTTCTCATCCCAGAGCCTCAAGTCATTAACAAACCAAATTCTCTTCCCTGCATTTTCCCATCATTAAAACAAGAATAGAAAGGTTAAAATATAAAGTTGTCTTTGCTGAGTAACTATTTTACACTCCACACAGCAGTAGGAGGTGAGGTGCAAAAGATGTAGGCAACTGCTGCCTTGCACTCCATCTTACAAGCAAACTGAGGGGACACCAGAATGATGAGAGTAGGCATGGCCAGGACTGCCACACTGTCCACTAACACCCATTCTTCCCACATTCCCAAAATAGAACCTCAATTCTGGCACATGGTCATGCAGAATAAATATTTCTTAGTCTCTCTTCTGTTAAAAATGGCCAGTTGATGGGTCCTGGCCCATAAGAATGTAAAATAAAATTATGAGTGCAACTTCTGGTCATACACTTAAAAAAAAAAAAAAAAGGGCAGCTCTTCTCCTGACTTTTCTTTCTTTCTGCCATCCAGTTAGAATAAGGATATGGTGACACACCATCATGGATCATGAAGATGGAAAGCAATGGCCTAGGGATGAAGGAGCAACAAGTTCGAAGAAATTTAGACCTTACACAACTTCACAGCTTAAAGCATCAGCCGTAAACACTCAGACTTTTACAAGACTGAGAAATGTATTTTTACCATTGTAAATACACTCTTAAGGTACTTTATTTAAGATCTTGGTTACATTTAGTTGATTAAATTAGGATCTATAACCTAATTAATTAAGATGACATGCAACCACTTCACCTATCCAGCAACCTCGATTTCCCAGAATATAGTTGTAAACAAAGAAAAAAACTAAAAAGACACCTAAGCAGCCAAAGCTATACTTTCACTGGAAGCCGAAGCACTTTATTCATAGGAATGGTACCCAAGCCAAAATTTGGTGGTTACTGACTCCCATCATATGCACATTTCCAATAATTATGGTTCCTGATATATTCGTCCACAGACAATACAAGGGTGAGCAGAAAGGCAAAAGGACCGCTTTTCTTTTCTTTTGCTGTTAAAGAGTTTGACAATATACAGGGTCATTTTTAAAGGCAGATAAACTGACATTAACAAGACCTAATAGCATAATCTGATAGTGAGGAGAGATGACAAAAGTATAGAACATAGATGTGAGAATTTTAAATCCGCACATAAAGTTAGGAGAATTTAAAATCCATACATCCGTATGTCTGGGGCTACTCATACATGTAGGGGCAAATACTCTCATGTCTCTAAATAGCCCTTAAGAATATTATTGATATAACTCAGCACAATAATTGATATTCACGGTGTTTCAAGTCATACTCTCTTAAAAAGCAGAGAACTATGTAATTCACTTATTATTTTCGGAACATTAGTCATCTTGAAACTTTGCTTATTTGAAACATCATAGTCCATGTGATGCCACATACATAAATTATTTCCTATAATCCATTGTTAAATGAAATACATTTGGATAGTCAGTGTTAGAACCATTTATTCTATACCTAAGCCCCTTTGGGCCTTGCCCTAGATGTGATGTCCTGGAGATGAATCACATACGTCAGTACTGTCAAGCAACTCCTGGTCTAATTTGAACACACATAAATAAATAAATCATTATAACACCAGACCATACTTCTAGGGAGGGAAAGTCATACACCATGTAGATGAAAGAAAAAATGACTGTCTATAATGTAAAAGAAGCCTTTACAAAATAAGAAAAAGAATCATCCAAAGAAAAATGGGCAAAATGATTAATTACCACTTAAAAGCAAATCCAAATCTTTTCACAACAAATGTGAAAAGATGCTTCTCCTTGGCAGACATCAGGAAAGTACAAAGTAAAACAGTGCTGAGATATCACTTCTTACCTATCAAATTAGCAAAAATAAAAGAGAATGATAACACATGTTGCTGGCAAGGATATGGGGAATATGTTACTTTACATACACTAAAGGAAATGTGAATTACTATATTCTCTTTAGAAAACAATATGGCATCATCGATTAAAACGTTAAAAAGCACATACACTTGGACTAAGAAATATTACTTTTGAGAATCTACCCATAAAAGTTAAATCATCCACTAAAAATAATAAGGGTACAAGAATACTTATTTCATCATTGTTTATAAAAATTAGTGAACAAAAGTCAATGCCTATCAGAAGGAAAGTGATTGAAAAATCCATGGTATACTCATTCCATTAAATTTTATACAACCATTGAAAATAATGACATATATATATATATATATATATATATACATATTGACTCAAGGAGAGCTGGATGACAGGGAGAATAATTTTCCAGGGTGCTTTAAGTGACAAATGCAAAAATGTACATATGATATCATATTTAAACCAATGACAAAAATCCCTGCCTCTGTATATGTGTGTATGTGAATGGATGTATGTGTAAACAATTATAGAAACTTAGAAGAGACAGAGGCATCTGGATTGTTAGGTGAGTTTGTAAACAAGCAAAAAAGCTGTATTAAAAAGTAGATATCCAGGATAAAAAGTAAACAGCCTACATAATAAGGCAGAATATGTATCCACAACAAGGCAGAGTAAGTAAAATTATATCCATCTACATATGCTAGTAGTTATATGTCTAAAGAGATAAATGAAAGAATTGTACCAAATTATAGATAATGCAAATAACTAGAATTTGAAGTGATTTTTACTAACCCTTATATCATTTTACACTTTTTTATTTTTTACAATTAATTTGTATTATTTGTACAATTTGGGCAAAAAGTCGATAAGGTGATGAAAACAACAAATGTCACTGATGGTCATTATAGAGTGAAGTCAATTAAAAGAAGAATTCATATGGGGCATGGTACCTGACCTCAGCTTTAAGAGACTATTCAGTCTGGAGGAGTTTTGAAGAGGGAGAAAGTTCCAGGCAGGAAAAACTGTGTAAGTAAAGGTAAGGAAGTAGAAATAAACATGGGGAATTAACCCTGAGATGGTTCACCCTCATATGAAGAAGCAGGGAAAAAAATAAACTATAAGCAAATGGCTGATGTCGCATGATTAGAGTCAAACCAAGCAGATAGGGAGTGGAAATGGTGACCATGATGATACATGTACAAAAATGTGATTTTTAGAGTTAACCTTAACAAATGAAAACAGCTTGGTTTCTTCAAATTCTACAAATTGAAAATATTTTGAGTTCTTAGGACTTTGTCCATGGTGACACCATGTGTTGTACTCAGATGTAAACTTCAGCTTGGTAACATTTTCATTTTAAACCTCCTTCCTGTCACTTTCCAACTTGGCTGTAAATATTTGCTTGGAGAAAAAATGTCACTGAAGATCTGAGCTCAAGCTTCCAAAAAAAAAAAAAGAAAAAAAAGTGGTCATTTTGAAATAAGAAGCTGTATTCTGCATTTTAAACAAACAGTATCAATACCTATGGCTCAGAGCTCATTTTGGAAAAGAATTATTGTTTTTATTTATTAAAAGCCTATGAATACAAATGAATTCTTTATTTGGTATTCATCCTGTTTGAAGTCTGCCTGCCCTTTTGAGATGGGAACCACATGTGCTTTGCCAGATAAACTGAAAGGCTGTCTGATGTCACTGTTTATCTTGTCCTCTGCAAAATGGTTGTTTTTTAAATTCCCAAGTGAAGAGCTATTAATTACATAGGATTCTTGTACTATTGCCAATGAGGAAAGAGCCTAAATGTCACCATGTAATGATTACTTCCTTGCCCAAACCAGCTAGTGTCACACAGTGGCCCAAAACAGTTTATTTCAGTCTGAGAAACATTCTCTTCTACCTTTCACAAGGTGCCTATTACTCTCAAAGTGAGGGTTCAAATCACAAGGATCACAACTTTTCTATTCTGATCACCATATTACAAAACAAGACAGGTACTATTATTTCATTTCTAGGAATTGAAAAGGATATCCAGCACCATCAGGTGGCACTTCTGATGCCTGATAGTAGGATGGAAGAAAAACTCAGGCCCCTGAAATGCATATTCTATGTCTTTTTAGAAAATTATTCTTCTGAGCAAAGAGTTGACAATGAAAAAAAAAAAAAAAGAAAAATTTCATCATTTCATGCTTTGCTGAATCTTAAGAGCAACAACAAGGATCAGTGAATAAAAGAACCTGGAGAAAGAAAATGAGAACAGATGTTGAGACTAGACACACGATGTCCCAATCCCATCCCAGTCCTTCTCTCACTTGTCACGTGACTCTAAGCACTCACTGAACCTCACTGAGCCTCAGTTCCCTTCTACGGAAATATGGGATTGTTTTTAGAATTGATGGAATAACATATGAAAAGTACCCATAGGCACCGGTACACAGTAAAAACAGCTGCTACAAAAGCAACAACAATGACAATGATGAGGGCTGTGGTGATGGTGATGATGGTTCTACTGCTGAGGAGCTCTAGGATCTTACACAGGTCCCAGAGTCTTATATAACCAAGTGGCAAAGGGCACAGACTACTCATGATCAAATCCCAGTTCTACTACTAAGCTGTGCCTCATATTCCTTATTTGTGGAATGTGAAGATGAAACAAGTTTATGTATCTAAAGTGTTTGGAGCAACAGCTTGCACATAGAAAATGTCCCTCTCTCTTAAATAAAAGAGTTGGACAAAAGCTTTTCCACGTTCAAGCTCTATTATGTCACTTGGTCAGGATTATCAATTTAGAAGAAGCACAAGCACTCAAAAGACTACAGTCTCTAGAGTCAGAAAGACTTGAGTTTATATCCAAGCTCTGAAATGCACTAGCTTGTGCCTAGGACATGTTACTTAATGTCTCTGATCCCTGGTTTCCTCCTCTATTTATCAAAAACTCAGCAAATAACTTACTGAATTTTATTGTGCTAGGCACGTTCCATGTGAGAATAAACTGAGAATCATAATACTATTCCTAGGATTGTTAGAAAGATGAAATGAGAGAATACAGGTAGTGTGTTCAACCCAGTGTCTGACATACAGCAAGCTCTCAGTAACTGAGAGTTGTAATTACACTACTACCCAGAGGCAGATGCTATCAAAGTCAAGCTCTGGAGGCCTCTAGTAACCACCGCTTCACTGACAAATTATTCCAACACCAAGGTTTTTAATCATGCCATCAGATTTTGCAGCACACACACAGAACCAGGAACTATGTCCGCAACTGCTTACCGAAGTATCAAGCAACAGACTCTGTCCATGGTTCTGATTCAAACAAGTGCTGCAGAAGAACAGAATTGGGGAAAAGAATATCTCTTAATGAAACTGTCCCAGAAAACATGCACACTGCCAATGCTGTCCCTAGACATGAGTGTCAGAAAAGCCCACCCCTCTCCAGGAAGCAGCTTCTGTCTGCCCCATTCAGTCACTGTACTAAAGTGAAAGCAGAAGGTAGCCTGCTCCTTCCTGGGATCAACTATCAAATCTAAGGATACAGAATCAGCCCTAGACCCCATGACCTGAGTTCAACACCTTCTATTCCTTCCTGGATTTAGGAACTTGGCCAGGTAGCATTAGCTTATCACATGTACCTCTGTTTTTCATCTGCAAAAGGACAAGGACAGATAATTGGAAGGGCAACTGTGAAGATGTGGACTAAAGGGCTCTGTCGACTCTTAAGCTCTGAGCAAATATTGGGCATATGAAGCTGAATTAGATGACCTGCCTCTAGGTGCTCACTGACCTACTAATAGAGTAGAGTGGAAAAAAACAGAGGCAAGAAAAAGAAGGAGATCTGGGTTTGATTCCACCCAGATGCTACTATTTGTTTTCTTTCTAACCTGACCAATTTTTGTAGCCTCTTGGAGCCTAGCTCTACAACACCAGTCACACTGGGCTTTTGTGAAGATCAAGAAAACAATTTTTAAATGTAATTTTAAAAATAAACCCAACTAGTATTAGTATTGTATTTATTTAAAAATAAACCCAACTACCTAGTTATTTAAGTATAAACCAAACTAGTCTCTGTTCATTGATTCCATGGTTGTTGGGCACATCCTGAACATACAGTATTGGATTAGGTATGAAGAGGATGTAAATGAATATATGTTGCAAGTTTCCTGCATATAATCTAGTTAGGAAAATATTATGTAAAATAAAGGAGCAATGACAATGTTTAGTAATGTGTATTAAACACAGAAGGTATTTAGGTGGAGTGGGGGAAGGCGTCACTTTTTATTTTACACACTTCTATATCATTTGAATTTCTTTAAAAAGTGTGTATCAGTATCGGTAACAAAAAATGACTAAGAAAAAATAACAAATAAGTTTAGAAGGTGTCAAAGATGTCAATCATCCATTAGAAGCTTTTAAAACAAATGTAGTCATTATCCATCAATCATATACTTTCATGCAGAGGACTGTGATATACCCTGAGATTCAATAGGGGAATGAGTCACTCCCTGCTTTGAAGGAAATTTCACTCTAGTGAGAGAGATGAACACGTGGAGTCTTGTAACACAGCACTTCAAGAGAGCATTTAAAGAGTACTGAGGGAACACGAGCTTTCTGAGAGAAAGGGACCTCTGAGTGGATGTCACTTTTAAGATGGATCCTAATGCATGCATAGAGTCTACAAGACAAAGGAATAGGAAGACATTTTGCAGACAGGGAGTGAAAGTAGCATCTGGAAAGGTATGAAAGACATATATGAAGCACAGGTGTGATATGAGTGTGTATGTGAGTGCACAGATGTGAGTGTGTGTGAGGCTGCATGTGATGTTGTATGTGGGTAGGTGTGCATGAGTATGGTAGTGTGTAATGTAAGTGTAATGCTGTGTATATGTGTTTGACAGAGTGTCTAATACTGTATGTGTAGAATGCTGTATGTGATGCTGTCTGTATGTGGGGGGTGTTTGTATTTCTGAATGTGTGAAAGTGTGAGTGGTGTGAATGTAATGTCTGTGCATGTATGTGACAGTATGTGTGATTCTGTGTGAAGGTGTGTAGATGTGTCAGTGTGAGGGTAGTGTGTGTATGGTGTGAGGGTGTGTGTCTGTTGCGTGTCACAAGAACATGAGGAAGGAGCAAGAAGGCCAGATGGTGAAAGGCCTTGAAGTCTATAGTCAGGAATTGGAACAGTATGCCTTGGGCAATAGGGAGCACTTTATGTTTTTGATCTGGGAGTAACATGATCAGAGCCATGTTCTAGAATGATGTATCACACCTGTGGAAGGTCCCATACTGGAGACCAGGAGATGAGCTTGGAGGCTCTGAGGATGGGCTGGAATGGGGGCAAGAAGGCTGGAGAGGAGGAAATTAATTGAAATCATTTTGTCATCACTGCTAGATCCAGGTGGCATGTAAGAGTGTTTACTATTCTTCATTTTTCATTTCCCCCCAATGTTAAATAAATAAATAATACATGATTTTAAAAGTTGTCCATTTGATGGAAAACAAGTCTCAAAAAAATAAAAAATAAAAAACACCTCCTCCAAAATTGTTGAGAAACCCAGCCTGTCCAAATAGAGTACCTAGCTTGACCCAAGCAAGAGCACACTCTCCAGGTGGTAGGAAGCATGTCTGCTAAGCAAACAGCTCCCCTCCCAGCACCAACACCACACCAGCAACTGTAGTCTCCAGTCAGGTGTGAATGGAGAAACAGTTAATGACTTTCTGTGGTACAATGTGTATTTCATAAATAGTTGTCTTATTATGTCAAAGCTAAGTTCCATGCTACCAGCCTATGTGGATTGAATCTTGTGCGATTTGAGGTGTTTTTTTGTTTTGTTTTGTTTTTACATTTTTTCTAAGCCAGGTGGTAAGACTGGTCTTGCTTTATGTGGGCTCTGGTAGCTCCCTCTTAGGGTAGTATTTCCCTCCCTGCTTTTCCTCCCCTTCCTGCATCTCCTCCTTCTTCTGCTCACTCCTTCTTTAGTTGTCTGTCTCTGCTTCCTCTTTCCCAATGTCTGGTTGTATTTGAAGTCTTAAGGTATCTCTGCCTCTCTGTTTCTTAGCTCTGTCCCCCCCTCCCTCCACTCCTTCCTTTTCCTCTTCCCCTCTCTTCTTTCCTCTCCTCCTATATTCTCACCTTGCAACCCTTCCCACTATGTACAAAAGATTCCATTTTAGAAAAGGAGCAAGGCTTTTGCAAGAATATGATTGACAAATGTGGTCACTACAAGACAACTAGCTGAGTCCAGATTCAAGAATAAAAAAAATCTTAAAGAGAGAGTGCTGAATGGTGGCCATTCATTTTGAGGGAGGCAGGTGAAGCCTGTGGCTCCCAGTTGTCCCTGCACACCGGTATAACCAGGCAGTCTTCCAGCTGGGAAATCCCTATTTGCCAATAAGCCCTGGCCAGCCCCCATTCCTTTCCACTGCGAGCGAGGTGGCACTGCTGCTGTCACATTGCATGTACTGCTCAGCTACTCCTTCTGCTCAGCTCAGAAAAAGCCATAAAATTCAGAACCAGCTAATGTCAGCACTGCAGGGGATTTCAGAGATTTTTTGGTCCAACCCTTGTCAGGTCACTGGTGGAGAGACTCGGGCCCCAGGTTGCTAAATGCCAGGGAGATCTATTATTAGAAAACCCCAACCTAGGACCTGTTGCAAAAATCCCTCTGCCCTGGGAACACCGCTAGGTTTTTGCCTTCGGAAAAGAAATCTACTATCTAGCATCCAAATGTATAAATAGATAGAAAAATCTTAAAATAGAGGCAGAAAAGGGTTCAAATGCACATGGTGCATGTTTGAAATCCACTACATGTTCCCTGCAAGAAGGATTTGGGCAGGGAAGTGTGTGGAAGACGGGTCTGCAGTGGTGAAGAGCTCTAAGCTCTGAAGACCTTTTTAATATGGCTGTATTGTAATGCTGCAGTGCCAAACCCCGCCAGTCATTCCAAAAGCAAAAGGAAGCCCCGCTCCGCAACAGAACTTCCCAGCCCTGAAAACAGATTGTCTTCCTTTTGCACCCATTTAATAACTGCTTTATTTAACACGATCAGGGGGAATGTGCATCCTCGGAAGGCACAGTAAGGAACCTCGGTCTGCAACGACGCGATTCCTCGGACATCAAACTAAAATGCATTCATTGTAACTCAGCCTCCCAAAGCGGCAGCAAAGCTACTACAAGGCGATTTATACAGGCAAAAGCCCCCATGAAAGAGAGGAGAGGAGGGGGCTTGGAAAGCAAGGGGACACACCTTTTCTGAGCTGTTCAAAACATGCTGCCTGCAAAGTCCGCCCCTACTGCGCTGCCAAGGGTTAATTTTCTCGGCAAAAATTGGTACACACACACAATCCTACTGCACCCTTACAACCTCCGCCACCACCATGTATTTGAATCTTTTTAATCTTAAATTCCCAGAAATTCCCTGATCAGCCCTACCTTTTCGGAACAACCCCTCCACCTGGGCTGGATTCCCACCTCACCATCAGTGAAAGCCCAGAGACCTGGGCATAATTATTTTCCTACAAGGTTATGCCTAATTGGCCACTAACCTAATTGATTAATCATCTCATTTTTCAAAGCAGCATCAAAGAGCCAAGCTGAGAGGGCAGAAAGCAAGCATGCGTCCAGGTGGCGCGAGGGTTAAAATTACAGACTTCGGGTAAGACCCCTGGCCAGCTTGCCTGGTTTCTAGGTAGAGAAGTGGACAGAGAAGAAAACGTGGACTGAGGGAGTAAATGCTCAAGACCACAGAAGGAATGAACCTGCCAGGAGCCTCGAAGCTGCCCAGCCAACCGGGAAGTCCAGTCGTCCACGCGGATGAAGTTCCTTCCCCGAACCAAGAAGGGTTAAATGGCTGCGCGTCAACCCGGCCCCGGGTGGGGTGTCAGGGAGCAAGAACCGCGGGTCCCCGTCTCTGGCGAGTCCGCGTGGGGGTTCCTCCCGGGTCGCCCTGGCGCTCCCGCCACAACTTGCGCGGCTCCGTGCGGCGGCCCTTGCCTGCGTCTCTGCGCGCCACCCAAAACTTTGCGCACACTGCAGCCGCCGCCTGCCCGCTCTCAGCGGCGAGACGCGCGCAGCCAAGTACCGCGGGCAGCCCTCCGCAGCCGCCGCGTCAGCCGCTGCCTGGCTTCTGGCTCCAGACTTCTCCCCAGCTGCGTCCACTTCCCACCCAGGAGGCTTCCTCGCGGCCGCGGGAGCGCGGCGCCCGACCCACAGTGGGTAGTGCAGGCGCAGCGCTGCAAACCACCACCTCGCCGGGTCTGGGCAGCGCCCACTGCCCAGATGGGCCCCCGCAGCCGCCCCTACCCCAGCTCGCCCACCCTGAGCCTCCCACGCCGCGGCTGGCGGGCGCAACGTCTTCTCCTACCTCCAGCTGCCAAGGACCACACTTTCTGCTCAGCCCTCTCGACTCATCCTCCGGCTGCAGCAGAGGGCGAGCGGGCTCCGCTTTTGTTCCCCGGGGCTCGCAGGTCCTTGTGGGGCCAGGGCGCGCGAAAGGTGCCACGGAGCTGGGTATCCCGGAGAGGGGATGCTCACTCCCAGCAGCTCCGCTGGCAGCAGTAGTGGCGGTGGCAGCAGAGGCAGCGGCAGCAACAGCAGCAGCAGTGGCAGCAGCAGCAGTAGAGATAGTACCGGCTCTCTGCAGGCCACATCTTTCATACCTTATACATCACTACCGCATTCCCCCGAATAGGGGAGCCCCTCAGCATTCCGCCACCTAGCGCGGAATGCTGTTGCCCGAAGTAGTGGCGCGGCCTGACCCACCTGGCGAGTGTGAGCTCCGAGCGGGAAGGACCTCAGCACCCACTCGCAGACTCCCTTCTCTGCTACAGTCACAGTGAAGTCTACAACTTGCAGCCATTCTGCAGTCTTCACCGTCTGCGGTTCCCAGTGTATGCTCCCCTAGCAAGTACGGACTTCAGGTTAAGCAAAAGTGATGTACTAGGGAGATCCCTCTCTGAGCTGCCTCTAGGGTCTTGGCCTGCACGTGCTTTTACACAGCCTCCTCCTTCTTGGGGTGTTCACAGGTGCAAGATTTTGCAGCAGCAGACACACACTCTCCTGCTGGTACATAAACCCCTGAAACATGTTATGCACACCCCACAATCAAGTGTGTAGGCACTGAAGCAGGCACACCAGGGTTTCAGTTGTAGCTGTGTGGTCTTAGCAAACGACCAAATGATTGAGCTTCCACTTCTTTGTCTACAATATGGGAATCATGTCTCATAGAATTGTGAGAATCACATGAAACAAGCACAGAGCTTGACACATGGTATGTGATAGAAAATCATAAGAGTTTTCCTTCCTTCTTCCAATGCAGGCCTGCCTTTCCTTGGGTAATTATATGTCAGTAACAATTCACTTATCAATAAATATTTTTGTGTGCTTACTATGAGTCAATCTCTACTTTATGGAGAGGGGCAGAACATTCAAAAGAACACAGACAAGCAATTTTTATTCTCTTGTAACTTGCTGTCTAGTAAGATGCAAAATAAACAAGTAAATCAGCAAGAAGCCGTTGGAGAGTAATAATCGCTACTGACCAAAATTTAAATATATGGCAACATGTGATAGAAAATGACTGGGGTAGGACATCAAGCTGGGCGTTTGGGAAAGAGCCCTCCAAGCACATGACAACTGATCTGAGATCTGTGTGATGAGGAACCAGTCATTAAAAACAGAAGAAATAAGAGCAAAGGCCCTGAAGCAGGAACAGGTTGAATGTGTCTGAACAGCAGAAGGAAGGAAGTTTGGCTAGAATGTAGCAAAAGTGATGAGTTGGTGATGTGAGATGAGGTGGAGAGGTTGAAGAGGGAGGCCGGTCTTATAGGGAAAGCTCAATAAGGCAAATCGATATGATGCTAAGTTTGGAGTTTTGGGGGTTAAATAGAGATGTAACTGTTACAGGATTGGAGACAGTGTGATTTTTATTTGTAAAAGCTCACGCCAGCTGCTGTGCAGAGAGTGGACTGAAGGGGGCATGGGTGGAAGCAGAGGATCCAATCAGAGCCTCTCACAGGGCTGATTAAAAGTCCCTTTCAGGCCGGGCGCGGTGGCTCACGCCTGTAATCCCAGCACTTTGGGAGGCCGAGGCGGGTGGATCACGAAGTCAAGAGATCGAGACCATCCTGGTTAACATGGTGAAACCCCGTCTCTACTAAAAATACAAAAAATTAGCTGGGCATGGTGGCGCGTGCTTGTAATCCCAGCTACTCAGGAGGCTGAGGCAGGAGAATTGCCTGAACCCAGGAGGCGGAGGTTGCGGTGAGCCGAGATCGCGCCATTGCACTCCAGCCTGGGTAACAAGAGCGAAACTCCGTCTCAGAAAAAAAAAACAATATTTTCCAAAAAAAAAAAGTCCCTTTCAAGTCCCTGACCTCCACAACCACAGCAACTTCCCATCTTCCTCTAGTTCTGCTAGGAAAAAACGGCTACTGGACAGCGATCCCAGGAACCCGGGTATGAATTTCTCCTACCACTCTCTGAGTATCCTTTTCCTCAACTGGAAAATATAAATGATAATCTACAAATTCTCATAAAATTACTGTGAGGATGAAATGAGACAAAGAAGGCACCTAAGGTGCTAAATGACCGTTAATTTCACGTTCACCATTTCTGTACCTTCAGGTCTTCAAGGAACCTCTGGAGTGCTCCTACAACCCCTCTGTTCTGTCCAGGGCCTGGCGGGGGTTGCCTGTTCAGTTCAAGAAGAGCTTCTCTCAGCATCTGAGAATGCATGCATTTGTAACACCAGCCCCTAAACCCATCTGTCATCTTCTCGAGCAGGAAAGATTTTCATTTTGTTTAGGTCCCTTCAATTTTTTCCTGTCTCCCACACCCATCTACTTTGAAGCGTGCAGGACATCATCATACAAAGCTCTCAAAGTATAAAAATAGAAAAGAAAACAGGGCTGTGGGGGGGATATGTAGAGCCAGAGATGGCAAGAAAGGAAAACAGACCGTCCTTTCTCCCTTAGCAACCAGAGGAAAGGTTCTCAGCTGAGACACATGATAATTTCTTGTGTCAGTAGAGTATAACAGATTCCAGAGGCTTCCAGGATCCTGCTCCCCACTGCTACCATAGAAACTCAGTGAGATACAATAGGCATGATTTTATATTGTCCCCCTTTAATAGATGAGAAAGCTAAACCCCAAACAGGTGAAGTAGCAGAGCTGGAATTGGGACTCAGGTGCTCTGACTTTCTCCTTATCTATACCCACGTGCTTCAAATGGCCCCAACCCTAATGGTGTTGCATAATTCCCAGGACCCCGAAGCATTTATCCAATGGAAACCCAGAACTGTAGATCTCCAACACAGTCAACTCATTCCCTTGTGGCCAACTCAATGTACTGCACTTCTCTCCATCTTTTTCCAAGCCAGTTTCTCTCCCTCCAAAACTAGTACATTGAAGTCCAGATAGGGATCTTAAATGTTAAGTGGTCATAGAAACTTACTCACAACTGCTGGGTTGGAAATCAGGGAAAAAAAAGATGCTAATGGATGTACCTTTGGGTTGCTGCATGGGAATCAGAGAGAATGTGAGACCTGATTTACAATCTCTCCTGTCATTTATTGTGTGTTTCTAAGCAAGTTATGAACCTCTCTAAGGTTAAATTACCTCATCTAAAACATTGAACTACTATCTTCCCCAGGAGTTGTGAAGACTAAAGGGCATCATGTAAGGATTTTCTCAGCTATCTATGACCTTAAAAATTAGTATCATTTTCTTCTTTCCTGCCAACTCCACCACCACTGGCAACTGGTTAACAACTGACTCTGATGGTTATTAACAAGCCTGATCAACAATAAAGCCCTGATTCATGGCATTTGCCAATTTCCTGGCTGTAAATATTCTCACCTTGGCTGATTTCAAGTTACCAACACAGTATCACTGAATGTGGAATTAAGAAGAGGTGTGCATGGTCAGTTATTGTGAGCCTGTACTACTAGCTGGACCCAGCACATCACCACTCCTTGAGTAACTACAAAAATCAGCCTCAAATAATTGGGCTGCCCTTGATAGCTTAGAAAGCCATTTATTTTAGATTATCTCCTGTGATATTCACAAGAATCCTTGAAGGAAAATTATCACCCCTATTTCCCCAACTGACAGACGGTGAGACTGAGAAACAGATAGACTGAATGATTTGCTCAGAGACAGACAGCTAGCTGGTAAGTAAAAGTTAAGATTCAATCCTGAGCCTTCTGGCTCCAAATCTAGGAATTCTTTTACCCCCTGTACCATCCATTACCTGGGTAATCATTGCACAAGCTCTGCAGATGTCTTTCTCTTTTGGGGCCAAGATACTAGGACGTGAGCTTCTGTTTTTCAATTGGACAGGAAGGGACAGTCATCCTAGCCCTTCACAGATGATGCCCTGAGAATCAAATGAGATAATCCAGATGAAAATGATTTGCAAAGCACCGTACAAAGATAAAAGTATGAATATTATAGTTAGTGGCTGGAAGAAAAATATGGAAACAACAAATCCCAAGCCCTAGAGGAAATTATAAACCACAGAGGAGGCAGGACCACACTGCACACATTCACCACATTCACTTCAGATCCACACTCAAGGGGAATCATGCAATAAGGTATTGACTCAGTCTCCTTTTAAATGTATATTAGTATAAAGACAATGGGAATGTGAAGCATAAAACAATGTAATTTTAATTACAGGCATAGATTGTTTTTCAGAAACCTTGTTGCTTTTGTCTCTTGCTGTTTGTAGAAATAGTCATTTCCTACTCCAGTGCTGCCCCCTACCCCACCCACCTTCTTTAAGAGAGGTCGAGATCACCAGCTTAAGGCAAAGGGAATTTATTAAGGCAAAGGCAGAGGCTTTTGTCACTTGGCAGTCCAGAGTAAAGCCAGCCTGTTTCCATCTATGATGTCATCATGTCTGTGATCTCTCTTGCTTGCTTGTTCATTCTCTCTCTCTCTCTCTCTCTCTCTCTCTCTCTCTCTCTCTCTCGCCTCCCACCCCCCACCCCCCACCATTTCAGAAAGCTTTCTTCCTGTAGGCAGCAGGAAGGGACAAGGCCATCAAGAGCTCTAGGCTTCTATCATCTCAGGAAAGAAATATTCTCTCTCCCAGTCTCAAACATATGGAAAAAATAAAATAAAATATTCAGCTTGTCCTGGATTAAATCAGGGGCCTAATCTCTACTTTGGCAAGAGGGACTGTGATTAACCAAGTCTGACACAGAATGAATCTTGTGGCCCAACTTCATGGAGTGGAAAAGAGGTGGTTCCCCAAAGGCAAGAAAGTCCTTTCACCAGATAAAAGGAAGGAGTACTGGGGAGACAAAATTAACAGGCGTCCACTGTGATGGCAGAGTCAAAACTCAATTACTGCTTGTTAAATGCCTCTTCCATTTTCGTTTAATTCTCACAATAAGCCTGTGAGGTAAGAATTGTTATGTCTGTTTTGCAAATAGGGAATCTGAGACCTGAAGAAATCAAACTAATGTGCCTAATCTCCCCTCTTCCAAGGTACCAAGGTCAGGATTCAATTCTGACATTTCTTGGCCCCAGTGCCTGCACTCTTTCCACTGCATTTTCTGCAGGGCCTGTGGCCATGGAGTACAGCTATGGAGGTCTGTGAAATGAGGGTATCCCTTCAGGCTCAGCCATTCTGTAAGGGAGAGAGGGGAGACCAAGAGCCACGCACTACCTCTCTGACAAGGTGTGTTTTCTCTCTCTCCGGTGCAAGTTTAAGAGAACCCTTTTCACTATCATTGGCATTGTTGCCAGAGTCTATGGGCGCATGGTTGCCAGGGTGATTAGAGTGATTGCACTGAAGATGGATCCTTCAGAAAAGGTGCCATGGCAGCTCTGTGGAGTACCGAAGCCGGTGTGCGCCTGCCCTTGCAACTTCGAGCTTCTGTCTCCAGTCTTGTGTGCCATCTACCCATTTTCCAAGGGCCATCAGCCAGACAGTACAGTACCCTTACAGTCTTCTGTCAGAATTAAGAAAAGAAGGAGGAGAGATACAGAAGGATGAACGGTAGAAAAGAAACGGTGGGTACTTTAGAGAATTAGCAGATGTTGAATTGCGGAGATTTATTCAGAAATGTGTTCTGGTGGTAATCAGAAGCATCCACAGAATGCTGCAATTTATGATATACCTACTGTGCGCAATAGTTCATTGAACCCTCCCTGAGGTTCTCACAGTGTTATTTTATCACCATATTTATATTGTCTCTTTGCCTGTTAATCCCCACTAATCTGTGAGATCTTTGCAGTCATGGGCTTTTTATTGTTCATCTCTGCAGTCCCAAAAGTCTGTAGACTGGCTGGCACTAATATAGGCTTGGAAAACATTTGACAAATGAGTGAACATGATGTATAAGTGCATGATCAAGAACCCATGCAGGATTTCTGATTCCAAGTCCACAAATTGATCTCCCCCACCTTTCTGAACTCCTATAAAAATTATGGTCTGGCAATTAATTTGGCACTCATATGCTGACTGGCGCCATCTCTTGAGTTGTTGTATTGAACTATAATTTGAAATTTTTATTGTTATTAAACATTTCACAAGGGGATTTATGTCTTGTTTTCACAAGTAGCCTGTGAGCTCATTCATTCATGCAATAAGCATTCGCTGAATTATGCACTGGGCATTGTTACATGGGTTATTCCATTTAACCCTTCCTTCTTCTCCATGAGTATAATTATCCAGAACCTACTGTGTGTCACAGGCACTATGTTCAGTGTGGGATATCCTCTGTCCTGACAATTCAAAATCTCCAAACAAGCTGCAAACTCAAATGCTTTTAAAGGCTAAGTTAGTAAGCTCAAGGAGGGAAGCAGTTGACAGCTAGAGGAGAGTGAGTGTATTTAGACAGGGCTTCTACAGATGACCGTGCAGCTTGTGCATCATGTCCCCAGATGAAGACATGAGGATGGTCTAAAATCCAGCCTGCTCTCCTAACCATGCATCAGGGTGTGAGGCCTGCAGGTATTAACACCTTTGTTTTTCCCTGGAAAGCACTTTCGCTTGGTAAGCCCTGCACATGAGGCTGCAATTGGCCAAAAGGGCTCCTCTCCTAATTTGCATGAGGGCACAGCATGTGCTAAGGGAGGACCTATCATTTATGGTGTGTGTTGGGGATAGGAAGAAAATAAAGTTTAGGTTGCACCTCCCCACCAAGGTCATTAAAATTCAATTAAACAGATTGCTGCACAAATAAACTACTTTGATAAAACATATTCCACTTAGAGCAACCCGTAGTTTCTAGTTGATTCTTTAAGCAACTCTGCAAAACAGACATTGGCCACTTAAGTTTACAGTTGGGGCAGCTAAACCTCAGGGAATTGAAGTGACCCCTATGAGGTTATGGTTTATGATGTAAGGCCCAAAAAGGTTACATGCATCCTGGAGCTAGGAATGTAATTCAGCTTCTATCAAGTGACAGGACCTGGGCCCCTTATGCTTGATCTTAATCTTCTTGCAGGATTCCAAGCTTTGAGTGTGGTGCTTAGTTGGTGCTGGGGGAGCCGAAGACTTGTTGATTTGGATTTTAAATTTGTACTGTTGCTGTGAGTGGGGAGGGAACGTTCACCCCCAACACACTCCTCACACACATGCACGCATATGCAATCAAGGATAATTTGGAGTTCCCCAGGACAGGCACTCACCAGTTCTCCTGTCCCAGCGTTGCTACGGCGGGTGTCTTCACACACCAGGAGGAGTCTGAGAACCCCGTGAAGGAGCAGCTGTGTCTGTCAGCCTCACAGTCAGTGAGGAGTCGCCACAGACAACAGACACGCCGGGGGCACCAAGGACCCATTCTGTTTACTCTGCCTCCCTACTGCTCAGTTGTTCAGTCCAATCTGTTTAAGGGCTTCAGTCAGTGAAAAGAGTGAAAAAGAAAATCCTTTTAAACCAACAGTCTGAGATATTTTGCAGGTCTAGCTGGGAGCTTGCTGGTAAAAATGAACCAAACGCGGTTTTGAATGTCACAGATGAGATGAAGGTTCTAATTCCAGCTCTGCCTCTAGATCACAGTGTAGCCTTTGACTGGGCATTTACCCTCTCTGGGATCATTTTTTATAAACACCAGGCACTGGATGAGGTGGTCTCTGAGGCTCCTGGAAATTCTATGGGTTACGGCTTAATACTCTATACAAAACTGGATACAAGTATAACAAAAAATACTGGAGAAGAGAGTAGCCACTGGAGTTGGAACAAAGACTGGCCACTGGAGAAAGAGGAAGATTTGGCAGCTAGGTAAGAAGCCCAAACCTCAAACACATTCAACACTGACAACATTAATTGAATTTCCTGTTTTATACCTTTACAGGGCAAGGGATGTTTTCAATCAATGTGAGCTGGTAGGTGTTGAAAGGAGTCTATGGAAATGATGATGCCTTTGGGGATCTGGCCCTCTAGGCAAAGATGCAGCAGTGTCCTGTACTAACAGGTATAAAGACTTCAAAATCAAAGTGGCATGAGTTCAAGTCCTACCTCTGCCTTTAACACTCAGTAGATAATTATTTAATGAATGAGCTGTCCTTGGACAAACTGCTTAACTTTCCTGAGCTATGGTTTCCTCTATTCTTAAGTGAAACAATAACAATCCTGGTTTTACTGGGTTAAAATTTTACAGGATCGTAAAATTAAATAAGGTGATATAAGTGACACATAGTAGGCACTCAAATGTATTAGCTTTCTTTCTATTTTCCCTTTTCTTGTAGAGGCATGCTATAAAATCGCAAAAAGCTTAGACACACTGGAACAGAGACATAGGATTCAGAATTGGAGCAGTGTGAACAGGCCCAAAGGTGATTTAGTGGGTCAGGGAGATAGGGCAGGATTTATGAGAAGTTCCTTACTCAGAATTCTCCAAGAGATGCTTGGAAGTTTGGTAATTCTACCTGTACTTCTTCTGCCTGTCTTCCTTCCCTATGCTCAGGCCTGTTGGTATCTTACCCATCATTCAGGACCCAGTTCAGAGACCACTTTCTCTTCGAAGATTCCCATGATAACTGAGCTATATGTAACTTCTTCTCTGGACTTCCCCAGTGCTTCAAATGTGCATCCATTCCTTTGGACTTTGTGCTATAGCCATTTGCCTCCAAATACAACATTCTCTATAGGCCATAGTGAGTCTCACTTATCCCTGTACAGATATATCCAAAAGATGTAGGGCCTGGAACAGAGAATAGTCCAGTCAATGTATATGAAATAACTGATCAGGCTTCCCTAAGAGGAAATTAGAGAAGGGAATGGAGGAGATCCATGATTTTGACAGATTCTTCCAAACCCAGTTAAAGAGTCCTAATTCTTTGTCCAAACCATGAAAAGCATTCAAGATGCAGCTTTATCCACAAAGAATGGTCTGGTTAGGAGCCTGGCTGTCCTAATTGAAATTATACAGTAATAATGATAGCTAATACTTGCATAGCTCTTACTAAGGACCAAGCATTGCTTTAAGTGCCTTATACATATTAACCCATTTAACCTTCGCAATAACCCTGTAAGGCTAGGACTATTACTAAACCTATCTATGGATAAAAAAAAAAAAAAGTTGAGGCACAGAGGCTACAATAATACGCCTGAGGACCTTCAGCTTGTAAGTAGGGGAGCTGGGATATAAGCCCAGGAAGTCTTACTTCAAAATCCACATGGTGTTCCCTAAGTATAGAAGGAAAATTCCCTGTGACCCAGAAAACTATGTGATTATGTTTCCTGCAAACTCAGGCAAGTTACTCATCATTGTTGGGCTCTAACTTCCCCCCCATCAGAAGGTGGTTTCAGAGCCACCCTTCTCACCTTTGCAAAGTCCTTTACATGGTGTCATGCATCAGCTTAAGGCGTCAGTTTAGGGAAAGAATAGGAAAGAGACTAAAACTCGCCAGCATAGGGGAGAATCTGGGCCCCTTTCCTGTTTCTTGAAGATGATGCTGTCTGCCTTCCATGCTCAGAGAAGTCTCAGCTGGGTCCTCCCACAACTATCACCTCTTCTGCCAGCCATAGGCTAATAATGAAGCAACATACACATGAGGCAGTATGCCCATCACTCTCCTCAATATCATCCTTACTGTCCAAAGGATGATAATTATAAGCTGAAGTCATGCACCTGTTGTGGGTTAGCCACTGTTTACCTTCCCAACTTCAAGTCTGGCCACTCTGCAGCTGGCACACTCAGTCCAGCCAAACCACACCCCTGCAGTCCCTCAAAAGTGTTTTTCTTTCTCATGCCTTGTATTATACACAGGTGCACGCTGTTTTTCTAATCACTATGTGTTGTCCCTCACTTGAATCTACCCCTCTGACTCCCGCTTATCTTTCAAAAATTAGCTCAGGCATCATCTTCTTTAAGATTTCCTTGGAACTCAACCTCTGCCATGCTCTACCTCACACCGTCATCTGCGTTTCTTTATCTGTGATGACACAGTATTGTCATTATCCCTTTGCTGCCTGATTTCATAAAACCCTGAGGGCAGAGACTGTTTCTCTTATTTCTATTCCTCAAGCTGGGAGTAGACGTGATCAATAAATATTGCTACATAAGTAATAATTTATGTGTAATAATTCATCACATAATTGCAATGTATTCAGCACTTCATATTTTTCTCAGATGTATCAAGAATTTAAGGTAGATATATGTATGTATTTGTATCCTGCAGCAGCAACAAAGTTTGGCCATATCCCCAAGGAAAAATTAAACTGTAGGGGCTGAAGGTCAAGTCCTATGTCTTTAAACTGCATTCAATGAACCCCATATAAACACCATTTTTCCCTGTCTAGGTTTTGGAAAAATTAGAAAATAAATAACAGTAAAGAGAGAGACCAAAGAGGCCAAGTTGGAGGACATGGCCTTAGGTCCCTTGGCCAAGTGACTTGCAAATGTCTAACTCTAGAACTGGACAGATCAGTCCACCAGTCCAAGGCATTCCTGAATTGCATTACCTGATACCTGCCAAGGTAAGACCTAAGGAATTAGTAAGCGGAGAGGAACAAATGCTCTCTGCAGATAGACCTCTCCCGAGAGAGAAGGAAGATTGTTCTGAGTGAGTATGCCTAGTTATTGTTTCCAAATTTACCAACCAGAAAAATTACTTTAATTTGCCCTGAGAAGGGGCAGAGAAAGGCTAGATTCATGCAAAGAAAAAATCGCTTCTCATAGAAAGCCAGAGTAAGAAATAAATGCTTGCATAACTCTAACAATAACCCAAAAGACAAGCTTTCAGATCACTTTGGGTTTTTTTGTTTTAGTAGATAAAGGGTCTCCCTATATTGCCCAGGCTGGTCTTGAATTCCTGGGCTCAAGTCATCCTCCTGCCTTAGCCTCCCAAAGTGCTGGGATTATATGCCTAAGCCACCATGCCCAGCCTTTCAGACAAACTTAAAAAAATAATTCTATCCCTCAAATAACCCCAGGTAGAATTTACCAAACCTGTTCACAGATTTTTTATTTTTTCAAAAATAGTAAGTTTGCAATCTCTATAAAACATCCAAGCAATGGTGTCTGAAAGGTAACTGAGTCTATATCCTCATAGTACAGGGGTTAGGTCTGGGCTTAAGCTGTCATTATGTAGGTGGCAACAATCTATAGAGGTAATTAAAAAGAGGAGAGCAATGAGACTCCCTAGATAGATCAGATAGAGTGAGAATAGAAAGAGACTAAAACTCAGTCCCCTAGAACTCTATCACTTAAGGACAGAAAAGGAGGAGGAGCCTATAGAAGGCAATGAGGAGTGGCCGAAGATGTGAAAGGAAAGACCTGAGAAGAATTGGCTGTGTGAGCCAAGGAAAAGGGAGGTTGTAGTTGAGGAAGGAGCCATCGGTGTCCCTGTGTTCCTGAGAGAACAAGCCTGAAATAAGTATTGGAAAAAGGCCATTAGATTTGAAGTGTGTGGATCAATGGAGAGTCATGTTAGCAAAGAGTAAGTGCAGAATCCAGAGTGCAGATGATGGCTGGGAGGTGAACAATACTTGTAGGTAACTTTCAAAAAGTTTGGTGGGGAGGAACGGTGGAGACCTAGGGCAGTGGGTGGATGTACAGATTAGGTTGAGGAGGAGAGTTTTTCTTCTATTAAAAATACCAAGATACTTAAGTGTGCTGGTGACAAAAAAGAGCCAGTAGAAAAGGAAAAGATGGTGATGTAAAGAGATGTGAGACCCAGTAGAGCAAGGTCTGTGAGGAAGCAGAAAGTTGACATCCAGAGTAGACGTGAAGAGTTTGGGAGCATGGATTTAGAATCAGGTAGATGGGATTCAAATCTAATTCCTTGCGGTCTGACATCCAGCAAGTTATTTAGCATCCCTTCTCCAACAAAAGATTTCAGTTTCCTCACCTGCAAACTGAGTATAATAAATAATATCTTCCTAAAGCAGTCATTAGGACTGTTAATGAGTATTTGGTTTTCTCATTTTTGGCACATGTTAGGCACAATTATTCATCTCAATTAACATAGGCAAGGACCTCTGATTTGCTTAATCCAATAAAATATAGACATAAGTAATGTGTAGCATTTCCACGTTGAAGCTTTGGGAGTTAGTGTGTGCTTTACCATTTTCTCTTCCCTCTCTGTCATGACAGTCTCAATGTTCCTAAGTAGCTTCCTTGTCACTCTGAGTCCAAGAGTGAAAACAAAGATAACATTGAGTAGAGTCAGCAGCCCACCTATGATGAGTATGCAGCATGAGCAAGAAATAAACCTTTGTTGTTTCAAGCCATCTAGATGTCTGGAATGCTTGTTACTGCATAATAATGTAACCTATTCTTACTGATATACTACTTTGTTAAATTACTGCAAGAATTACACGCAAAAATAGGTAATATGGCATAGAGAACAAGATAATATGGAGAACAGAAGCCAATTAATAAATAATGATTCATTTTACCTATTGGGAGCTGTAAAAAGTGCTGCTTTTTGGATAAAAAATATTTGGAGTTGTTTGTAGGATGCAGAAATTGTTTTAATAGCATTTGGTGATAGCTGACATTTATTGAATCATTACTACAAGCCAGATTCTGGATATAGAAAAATTCGTTGCTCTTGCTAGCTTTTTTCTCTGTCATTTATTTTTCCTCCCCCTGAATCACTTCCAGGGATCCTTTTCAACCAACTAGATATTGTACGTCTCAGGGCAAAAGGGGGCCCTGGGAATCACGTAGTTCAATGTCTACCCAATGTCAGAGCTTCCTTTACAATCTCCCTGGTATGTAGACATCCAAATTTTGCCAAATCAATCTCTGTGGCAGGTTGCTTGCTACCTCATGAGCCAGTTGCTGGACCATAAGTTCTGAAATGTTAGGGCCCATATTTGTTGTGTTCACTTTGGAATTTCCTGTGACCAGCATAGTACCTGGCAATACAGTGAAAAGTCAATGAGTATGTATTAAAAGAATGAATGACCATACAAACCAACTTTTTTTAACTCTAATTTTCATCTTCCTTGTCTGTAAAATGGTAGTAACAATACTAAACTCAGAAGACTTTCATGAGGTAATGCATGTACCTGATATATCATAGAAGCTCTATTAGCGTTGCTTCCTATCCTGTATCTCATCTCTTCTTCTGAAACAAAGCACAATATAAAGTAATGCTGGAATACAAATTGAGCCATTCACTGGTCTTCCAACTAATATTTTATAGCCAAATTTCTGAGTAATTCCTGGAACAAAAGCATGATATATATAGTGTGCACTTATAATCATGTACTTGTAGATTTTTGGAAGGCAGTGTAGTTCAATAATGAGAAACTCAGGCTCTGGGGTCTGACAAAACTGGATGAAAATAGTACTCCTTGTCGATTGCCTGACCTTGTAAGTTTCTTATACTCAGCAGTAGCCATCAAACCTTCTTATCTTCAAATGAGGATACCTCATAGGGTTGTTGCAAAGTCCAAAGGAAAAAAAAAGATGTTAAGTGCTCAGCACAGAGTCTGCTACATAGCAAATAATTATTAAATATGTGATATTGATGTTATTCATGTAGGATGTTAAGAGAGCTTAGAGACCGTCTAGTCTTAGAGACCCCCAATCAATTCATAAGAGCTAGATAATTAGATCCTGTCTATAATGTGTTGGCTTTCATTACCTCCCACTTCTATAAATAGATACAGTCATCTTGGACTATCCTGATGTATAAGCCAGGGTAATAGTAGCTGCCGAAACAAAGAAATCTAAAGTGTATGTGGTTCATATAAACTCATATAAGTTTATTTCTCATTCAAGTTCAGACTTGGTTTTCCCAGTTGGTGAGTGGCTTTCCTCCAAGTGATGAGTTAGGGGCATAGGTTATTTGTGTCTTCAATACATGACTTTTAAGGACATCAAACTTGCCTACATCAAACTATTAGGAAAGAAATGAGGAAGTGGTGAGGCCATGTCTGTTTTTTAATTATCACACCATGGAAGTGGCACACATCTCTTCTGCTCACACTTTTTTGGGTGAGAACTAGTCACATGGCACCAACTAAATGTAGGGTGTGCTGGGAAATATCACAGCTACCTGATTTGGCAGCTATTTCCCAGTGGACACTCTATTCTAATTCTATTAAAGAAGCAGCATGAATTTTGATGATCAGTTAGCTGTATCTCTCATAACTGATAAGCCTATTGTCATCTGTACATTCTTTGCTATGATTTGCATGGTCCTAGAAGAAAGGTTTTAATTTAAACATAAGCATCCCTGAAGCACTATAATACCATGTGGCATAACTCATAACAATTTCAAATGAATATCATGATGGAAGCAAGAAGTAGAATGTAGAATGTGTTGGGAAAGGGAAGGAGGAAGTGACAGAAGAAACAAGAGAAAGTTGTAATTGAGTAGAGCTAAGAGAGTGCACTTTATATACAAAATTTATGATCCTCACAAGACTCCTTTAGAGAGAATGTACTTCCCATTCAATAAACAAGGAAATTAAGGCTCAGAGAGGGGACATGGCTTGCCCAAGGTCACACAATGCAAAACTGCAGACCACAGATTCAATCCCAGATTGGTCCAAAGACAAATCAAATGTTCTCTTTCTCTTTCCTAATGTCGCTCTCTCAAGGCAAACTTAAGAGGAGCCTCTTAGTATAACTCTTTCAATCTTCCTCACTGGCCTGCTCTGTCCTCTAGTTGGCCAAACTTTGACCAATTCCCTTTCTTCTAGGAGCAGTAATCCTGCAAGTGGTTTTAATCCCCACTTCCATTGGCATTGCATTGTAGTCTCATCCGTAAGTGTAATTACAAGCATAATCTAATTCCTACCCACTTTTATTAACTCCTCTAATCAAAAGTTATCAGTAATTTTTTATATTACATAAAGAGATATTAATAAATTCTGTTTATGGCAAAATCTGTGAATTTTCCCCTTTAAATAACCCAACATTCCACTACACCTCACTCAAATCCTACCTATATCTTGGCAGCAATGTCCATACTACTTTGAATGGTAGAAAAAGAGATAGGAGCAGAATTGTTAGGACAAAAATATGAATTTCCCTATTGCATTTGACTTTACCTTTTCAACACAGATTGTGATCCTAGTTTTCAGGCATAATTAAAAACATTAGATTCATTTGCTGCAGGTAATTTCCTTATAAATGACTCATATTTGTCTAGTAAATTTTACCCACCCCTCTCATCCAAGAGGTACTCATCAGCCACAGAGAGCCAAGTACTAAGTTTGACACTGATGGATACTTATTTTTGATCACTTCAATTTATAGGAATTTTTCTCTGTCTACACACACACACACACACACACACACACACACAGGGCACAGAGAAGAGAATCCAGTATAATTCACAGGAAGAATTAATTAGTGCATATCAAATGTGAGCTTGACAGGGCTATGATTTAAATACAAAGATGCCTGAAGAATTATGATTCAATATTTGAGCTCCATGCTAGTCTGATGCTATTGTATCCACCTGAACAAATACGGCCTAGCATGCTACATTCTCTGCAGCTGTTTGAGTCTCTCCCTATAGGGTGGTAGGTCTGAAGGGGCCTTTTCCGTAAGCGAAGAGGGTGGGGAAAGATCCTACACAGGGCTCAGCAAGCTGGAAGACAGCTGGAGGGAAGGAGCCCCTCTCCTTCACGCTTCTCTCTGCTGCCAGGAAACAGCAGCTCCACGAGTAAAACAGAAGCACCCAGTCAGCTGGGTGTCCACACGGAGACTTTTACCGAGGATCTGACACATTATTTGTGGGACATCTGGTAAGTCCCTTTATCCCTGCTGAGCCTCACTTTTCTCATTCATAAAGATAGTACTCCTGCCCCTCATAAAGTTGCTGAGTATTTTTAAGCATTTACATGTTTAGGGCAATCATTTATGCCAGGCTCTGATCCAGCATTTGCATGCAGTTTCTCATCCATTCCTCGCAAGAATCCTATAAATCCATGGATACAAATGGGAACCAAGGAACAGAGAATTGGAGGATTTTTCTCAAACATGCTAGAATAGTAAATGATAATGTGAATGATGACAAAAACAAAATAATCTAATTAATAAATTGGCAAAGAGCTTGAATAGATATGCTCCAAAGATTATACACAAATGTCTAACAATCTGTAGTTCATACTCTTTTTTTTTTTTTTTTTTTTTTTGAGATGGAGTTTTCCTCTTGTTACCCAGGCTGGAGTGCAATGGCGCCATCTCGGCTTACCGCAACCTCCGCCTCCTGGGTTCAGGCAATTCTCCTGCCTCAGCCTCCTGAGTAGCTGGGATTACAGGCACGCACCACCATGCCCAGCTAATTTTTTGTATTTTTAGTAGAGACGGGGTTTCACCGTGTTGACTAGGATGGTCTCGATCTCTTGACCTCGTGATCCACCTGCCTCGGCCTCCCAAAGTGCTGGGATTACAGGCTTACTCTTACGGTAATCCATCCTGGTGGTTCTCTTTTGGCTTTAGATGGAAGATGTTCAGTTTAAAATAATTCAAGTAGGCTGGTGCAGTAGCTCATGCCTATAATCCCAGCACTTTGTGAGGCTGAGATGGGTGGATCACCTGAGGTCAGGAGCTTGAGACCAGCCTGACCAATATGGTAAAACTTCACCTCCACTGAAAATACAAAAATTAGCTAGGCATGGTGGCATACACCTGTGGTCCCAACTAGCAGGAAGGCTGAGACAGGAGAACTGCTTGAACCTGGGGGGCGGAGTTTGCAGTGAGCTGAGATCACACCACTGCACTCCAGCCTGGGTGACAGAATTAGACCCCATCTCAAAAAAATAAAATAAAATACAAGTACAAAAATAAATGTATTTGCTCTAACAACTAAACTCTTAAAGGAGTCTCCAGCATTTGTTCTGGCTGGAGACAGAGATGCTCAAACAGTGTCATCAGGGTTCTTTCTTTCTCTGCTCTTCTACTCTTTGCAGGTTCATCACATTCTCCCCTACTTCCATGGGGTCAGCATAAACAGCTGCCAGTGCCTCCAGTTTATATTATTCTTACAGTTCATGATGATTGGAAGACAGTATCTTTCAAAAAAGGTCCTTTGAAAAAGTTCCAAGAAGACTTCACTTGGCCCTCCTTGGGCCTAACTTGTCTCTCACTGTGATCTGGGAGTCAGAACTAGGACTGAAAGCGGGTGGCGTGAAGTCATCCTTTACTAAATCTCCTGGAATAAGAAAAGATGGTTTCCCAGAGAAATAAATGCTGAGCAGGCATCAGTATATGTCAATCTCATTAGGAATTGATAAGTATATAACAAGAACCTACTACGCAATACCTTCTATTTTTTAACCCAACAATGAAATCATTCCTAAAACGCTCTTTGAAAAGTTCTTGCTTCCATGCACTAACATATATTTAGGTCATTTGATTTGGAATCTCATCTGTTCCAGGAAACCTTGTATCCCCTTCCCTACTTTTCCAACCCCAAAACTCCCTATTGCAGTCCCTGTCTTTCTTGGCTGGTATAAGAGTTATTTACAGCCATATCTGTCTATCCAATTACTCACACATAACTAGATTCTGAGCCAGGCAGGGACTTAATCTCATTGTCACAGAGTAGAGTTGGATGCTTGGGCTTTGCAATCAGAGATCTAGATTTGAATCCTAACTCTGCCACTTATGAGCTATATGATCTTTTGAAGTTACTTATCCACCCTAAACTTAAGTTTCCTCACCTATAAATTTGGTGATAATATATATCTTTAATTTAAAAAGTTATTCTTTTATGGCCATACTTTACATCATAATGGAGTTAAACTAGCTTATGAAGTATACATAATAAGGTAAAAAATACATATTAGAGCCAGAGAAAGCATAAATTACAGTAGACATTTAAGATCTGAGTGAAAGTAAGAATACAAATATATAGGCCTTCATAATTGTTAAATTATAGGTCATATATAATGATTAAAAACGGAGCTACATCTTTCCAATAAACAATTAGAAAAAGGAAATTTGGGTAGTTAACTGATTTCTCCTCCATGTGTAGCAGAAACATGAAGAAGGAGCATTCCAAGTCCTCATAAAAGTAGAGCTTTTCCTGGCCTTTGTTTCTAAATACTCAGCCAAGAGGACCTTAGGGGTGAATGAGATCTGAAACAATATGTGTAAAGCCCCTGGTTGCTGTTTCAAAAGAGGTGTTTCCAAAAGACAGAAATAAATGGAAAGAGTGTCCATGTTCATGGACTGGAAGACTTAATATTGTTAAGATGTCAGTACTGCCCAGGGCAATCTGCAGATTTAATTCTTATCAAAATCACAATGATAATTTCTGGAAAAAGTAGAAAAATCCATCCTAAAATTTTTGACGAATCTCAAAAGACCCCGAATAGCCAAAACAATCTTAAAAAGAAACAAAGTTGGAGGTCTTACACTTCTTTATTTCAATATGTATTACAAAGCTACAGGGATCAAAAGAGTGCAGCACTGCCTGAGAGGCAGATATATAGCCAACTGAATAGAATTAAAAGCCCAGAAATGAACCTTCACATATATATTCAAATGATTTTCAACAAAGGTGTCAAGAACACTTAATAAGGAGAAGATAATCTTTTCAACAAATGGTGCTGGAAAAATTGGAAGTCCACATATAAGAAAATAAATTTAGACCTTTACATGATACCCTATATAAAAAGTAACACAAAATGAATCAAAAATGTAAATATAGGACCTAAAGCTATAACACTTCCAAAAGAACACAAAAGAGAAGAGCTTCATGATATTGATTTGGCAGTGATTTCTTGGATATTACACCAAAAGAAGAAACAATAAAGGTAAAAATAGGTAAATTGGACTACATCAAAATTAAAACTTCTTTGCACTAGAGGACACAATCAATAGAGTGAAAAGGCAAGCTTTTGGGAGAAAGTATTCATAAATCATATATCCAATAAAGGGTGTAATATTTAGAATATATAAGGAGCTTCTGCAACTCAACAACAAAAAAACAAATAGTCTAATTAGTACATTGGCAAAAAACTTGAATAGTCATTTCTCCAAAGAATATATACAAATGGCTAATAAGAATATACAAAGATGCCTCAAATCACTAATCATTTAGGAAATGCAAATCAAAACCACAGTGAGATAGCTCCTTACACTCATTTAAATGTCTGTTTTTGAAAACAAAACAAATAAACAAACAAAAACACCAGAAATTAACAGAGTGAAGAAATTGAAAGCCTATGTACTTTCTGTGGGAACATAAAATGGTTCAGTTGCTACAGAAAATTGTATGTTGGTTCCTCAAAATTAAAAATAGAATTACCATTTAAACCAGCAATTTCACTTCTGAATATATATCTAAAATAAATGAAAGCATGGTCTCAAAGAGATATTTGTATATCCGTATTCATAGTAGCATTATTCACAATAACCAAAAGGTAGAAGCAACCCAACAACAAATGACTGGATAACAAAATGTGTTGTATATACGCCAATGGAATACTGTTCTGTCTTAAAAAAAAAAAAAGTTTTTTTGGCACATGCTACAACATGGATGAACCCTGAGGACCTTATACTAAGCGAAATAATCCAGTTACAAAAAGACAAATATTATATAATTCCACTTATATGTGGTACCTAGAATAGTCAGATTCACAGAGACAGAAAATAGAATGGTGGCTGCCAAGGGCTGTGGGGAAGGAGGGAGAGGTGTTTACTTAATACAGAGTTTCAGTTTTGCAAGATGAAAAAGTTTTGAAACTGAGTACATGACAATGTGAATATACTTAACACTACTGAACTGTATACTTAAATATGGTAAAATTATAAGTTTTATGTTATGTGTATTTTATCATCATTTAAATTTTTAAAAAAATTTTTTAAAGAAAAAAGAAACCAATGTGGCCTCTTTTTCTCTCTGTTCCTAGAAGAGCTTTTCACAAAGGAAGAATGGATAAAATCTGGTTGGGAAGTTCTGGGAAATCTACACAAAGAAGACACTTTAATTGCATTACAAAGAACTAGTAGACACCTTCAAAGCAGAGAACAAGTAGAATGTGTAAAGCATATGAGGGAGTAGTACACACCTAAGGACCTGGAAGAAAAGGTGTGTGCTGAGTAGAGACAGGGATGGTTGACGAGGCTGGAGAGAAGCAAGGTTTGCCTACCCCATTAAGGAGGCTGGACTTTTACCTAGAGGGGTCTAGAGTTCAATTACTCACAAAATGGATTAAAGTAACCAAAAATGTCATGTCTCAATGACTTGAGAACTATTTCATAAATTATCTAAGTCTTGTCATTCTCTCTATGCTGCTTTCTTTTTTTTCATTTCACTAATTATTAACATATATGTCATACAAATAAAGAATGATAGAGATGGTGTAGATCATGAGATCATGACTTGATGAAAGGGAGTGTTATGTAGAGTTAATCTGGGGTGTAAAGCCTCTTTGTTAAGGGTCCCCTTTTGTGTCCTGTCCAGCTTGCAGAGGCCCTGTACATTTAGAAAGCATTTTCTGACTGCTGATTGCATAAAAGACAGAGACTTTTAAAGCCTGTTCCTGGCACTTAAGCTTTCTCTGGGATGGAGTCATTATTCAAATATTATCCCTGCTAAGGGATTTTAAGATGAGATTTGAGCTTCATAGGAACCTCCCAACCATGGCAAAACATTCCTGCACTGGGAAGTTCCTATTGCCTCTGATGCTCAGTTCTCAATACATGGAGCTGGCAAGGTCATTCTCAGATTTATCTGAATTCAATTCTTCTTTCACCCACTCAGTCAGTCAGAACCTCCTAAGGGTAGTGCATTGCCCTGGGAATTCAGTCATGAATACAGCCTAATCCCAGCCCTGGTGGAAATCATGGTCTAAAAGAGAGAGAAATATACAATTTATAATAAAATAAAATAAATTAACAAAGGATGCTCTTCCATAGCCTCATCAATGCTATGTAAAAGTTACTCCTCCATGAAGCCTCTCTTGATCCCATACTTCTGTCTTTTTTTCTGTCCCGTGAACCCCCAGAGCAGTTTATTCTCCATGCTACCAACATAAGCCCCATCCAATTTTTCCTACTTGTGTGGCTGCTGGAGAATATTTTCCATCCACACCTGGATTGTAATCTGCTTCACTTCAGGGGCTTTTTCACAGTGGCTCAGTGCATCTCATTGGTTCATGTTTCTGTGCATTTGCTCAAGCTCTTTTTCCAGTTTTCATCCTTTGTCTGCTGAACTCATTTGAAAGCTCATATGGTTTGGCTCTATGTCCCCACTCAAATCTCATCTTGAATTATAATTCCCACGTGTTGAGGGTGGGACCTGGTGGGAAGTGACTGGATCGTGGAGGCAGTTTCCCCCATGCTGTTCTCATGATAGCGAGCTCTAATGGTTTTATAAGTGTTTGACAGTTCCTCCTACACACGCATTCTGTCTCTCGCCTGCTGCCATGTAAGATGTGCCTGCCTTGCCTTCTAACATGATTGTAAGTTTCCTGAGGCCTCCCTAGCCATGTGGAACTATGGGTAAATTAAACCTCTTTCATTTATAAATTACTCAGTCTCGGGTATTTCTTTTATAGCAGTGCAAGAACAGACTAATACAAAGGCCCAGCTCAAAGGTTCCCTGCTATGTGAAGCTTTCCTTGATTTTATGGGCAGTCACACCTAGCTATTTGTGCCCACAGCATTCTCTTATTACTTCTATCATAGTATTTACTGCACCATTTTGAAATGTATTAATTTATCTGTCTGCATTTCTTACTAGGCAGGGCTAGAAGAATGTGACCCTTTATCTGGGATACGGAATTGGGCAGTGCGCTAGTTAAAAAGCAAACTGCTCTAACAAATAAAACCTGAAATGATTCAGTGCATGATTTTCAACCAGATTTTCCTGATCAGCAGCAGTGGGAGCCTGCACTCCATGAAGTCATTCAGGGACCAATCTGATTAAAATTCTGCCATGTTTCATGGCATCCAACATCTCCTTCACCAAGTCAGCAGGTGAATGAAAAAATAACTGAGAAGGCAAACTTTTCCTTAACCACCTCAGGCCAGAAGGGGCATAAAAAGGTCTCTGTTCATATCTCACTGGAGAGAACCAGGAATGTGGCCCTTCCTGGAGAAGGAGAGGATTTAAACTGTAAACTCTGGCCTGGAAGCCACTTCCCAGTGATGATTCTACACTACGGAACAGGAGCAGAGACCTTTGGAGGACAGTTGGCCATATCTAACAAGGTAACAAAAATGGACTCTTTAAACACAAACCTACACTAATCGGGAGGTAATAGTGAATTTCTACCTGAAGCTTTCTGGGAAGTTTAGCATTTAGACATTAAAAGAAAAAGTTGATGGAGGAAAAATTCTCAGATTACTGAAACGCACTTGGCAGGAAAAGTCTATAAACAGTATGGGACAATAAAAGATAACACCACATAATTTGGTCCTGTAATTATAGTTACTTCTTCCCGAAGAGCTGAGAATAAACACTTTAATTACTCTACAGGTTATATGAAGATTAATAAACCTGACTCCTGCAGAACACATAGCTTATAAACAAAAAAGATCAGGATTAGGCCTGGCCCATTATTAGACTGGTCTCTGGGTGGAAGAAGGAAGGGGCTTGTAAGGTGAGAACCTAATTTGTGCCATATAAATCATTTAAACTAATTCTCACAACCCTGGAGCAGGGTATTATTGCCTTCATTTGCATATGAGGAAACTGAGTTTCAGAGAGCTGGAAGTACTTCTCTAAAGCAGCAGCTCTGGGATTTGAGCCCAGAGCACAAAGCCCATACTCTTTCCACAATACCAAGTCCCTTCAAGGGGACCCTCAAAGGCCTATAGAAAGTCTTTTTCTCAGAACTCTGCTCCATGGAGGATGGTTTGGTTGTAAATATGCAGCTGCCATGCTTATCATGTGGTCCCCGAAGTAACCCAGTGGCTGAAGAGGAGGCTTTCTGAAGAGATCTAACCTTCAAATGCCTCCTTCTGCCCATCAGTCAGAGCCTTTGCTGTGACTTTGCGGATGGGCTCCATTGAGCTCTCATAGAAACGAGTGTCTGGAATTGGACTCTGTCATGCATTTATATTGGCCTCATCAACGGGATGACTCCAAGAGATCAGGCCTAACCATCTGCACAACCTGAGTGGGGGATTCCAGGAAGAAAAGAGTTACCTTGAGCCAAGCAGCAGGAAGCAGAGGCTGCCATGGAGTGGGAGGAGAGAGGACATGTCTTCACATAAGTGTATCTGCAGTGTGAGCTCCAGAGAGGAGAAACGTCCTCTGTATAAACCTGACCTCCTCTAAAGCAAGAGGCTCCCACCTCCTGTGGAGTCATCCATGTCTACTCTTTCTCATCCATGCTCTGCTTCCCTTAGCCACACTGTGTTCTCTTCCTTCCCTGACCTCCTTTCTCTTTCTGGGCATTTAGCAAAAGGGCTGCAGCTGGTGTGGAAACAAGAATAGGGGCAGCCTAGCATGAGGATCAACAGAATGCACTTTGGCAATGGATACACCTGCATTCCAACCCTGGTTCAGCCACCTGAGACCTTACACAGTTTATTCCACTTCTCTTGAGCTTTAGTTTCTTTGTGCATAAAATGGAGATTGTAGCAATGCCTACTTCATAGGATTGTTATAAAACCAATCGTGTAAAATGCTGAACTTAATATATGGCATACTTCGCAATTACCCAATTTCTGGTAGAATTTTTTACAGCCAACAAATAAGAGATGAGAGACTTAGAATTTCTAAATCCTACCTGGCACTTTCCAGCTTCATCGTGTTGGGCAAGTCATTTAGATTATCTCAGTCTCAGCTTTTACATCTGTAATAAAGAAGGAGGAGGAGGAGGAGGAGGCCACCTGCCCTTGGATCTTGGAAAATTGATAAGGGTTTCAAATGAAGTAATATTCATGAAAGCCAAGAGGGCAGAAAGTGGGGGTGGCAGCCAAAGAGTGCATAGTCTAGTTACAGAAGCAAGACGAAGAAAGATATCTGACAATCTTTAAGATGATCTTACTTTTGAGACCATAAGAGTCAAAGAGGCTAACAGAAGAGTGATCTATTAGGGCTCTAAGGGGAGGTGGGAGGGCCATGTCTTTGTACATGGGTGGAGGTTGGCGGGGGGAGAGTATCATCCCATTAGTGGTTAAGAGGGCACACTCTGTGTGTTTAGGAAGAAAGACGGATTGGGGCAGTTGAGCAATAAGGACACTGCTTTGCCTAAATCATTAGCAGGCACAAAAGACAGTAATGATACAAGTAGGATGGGACCTCTTGATGGAAGGGAATTGGAGAGAGAGCAAAAAATAGACATTTTATTTCAGATTTTCAATGTGACCATTGTTATCTTTGCCTACTCAGCATCTATTACTTTGATTTTCCTGTGGGGAGCCCCCACCCCAACCCAATTCCAGGAATTTGAGTTGAGGCTGACAATTCACCCAAGTGATGAAGCCTGAAACCTGGGATTCTTCCTTAACTACCTTCACCCTTCCCATTCAGACAGCCCTCAAGTTTTGTAGATTCTGCCTCCTTAATACCTCTGAGCCACCCATTTCTCTCAACTCCACTAGCACCCCCAAATCCAACTCATCCTCACCTCTCATCTGAATATATATGTCAGCCTCCTACCTAGTATCTTTGCCTCCTCTCCCCTTCCCTCCAATCCATTCCACTTCCTTCAGCAAGAGTGGTTTTCTTCCTATAGCAAAGATGTTCCTCTCCTACTTTAATATTTTTTGATGGCTTCACATTACCCAGAAAATAAATTTCCAGTGCTTTATGATAGCAGGTCCTCATTTACCTAGACCCTAGACCCAAGCTGCTTATGCACTTGCTTTATGATCTTAGGCAAGCTATTTAACTTCTCTGTTTTTCAGTTTCTTTATTTGTATAATAAAATGAATGTTATAATGAAACATACTTTATAAGATTGCTGTGAGGAATAAAGGAATGCATGTATGTAGAGCACTTAGAACAATGACTGGGACATTGTAGATGCTTTTAAATTGTTTCTGTCACCACTGTCACCACCGCTACCACTACCACCAGCATCATTACTGCCCTATCATCATCATCGTTATCATCATTACCATCACCAAATCTTCCTCCTCCTCATCATTATCCTCATCTTTGTATCTCATACCTTTTCCCTCTTACTCCGCTATAGTTAAACTGAGACTTAATTCCTCCTAAAGCCCCAACCATATCTCCCCTCAGAATCTTCATATATGTAGAACTCTTTTCCTGGAAACTGACCCTTGGATTTCCACATCACGCTTCTTCATTTTTATCTTAAATGCCTCTTCCTCAGAGAAGCCTTCCCTGACTACCTCAGATGGGGGTATGATGCTGTTACATTGCCCCATGGAATCTCAACCCACTTTGCAACTGGTATTTCCTTATTCAGTATGTCTCTCACTCACCTGACTGGAAACTACTTAAGGGCAAGGACCGAGTGTGTCCCAGTGACCACTAGCCACCTGTCCCGTTTGCTACCCTATCCACTCTATCTGTAGAATGCATTACCACACTTCACACCATTTCCTTTCCCTATGCCCTCTCATTTTCATAGTGGGAAGCATTCTTCCTAGTGGAAATAAGTTTTCTGCTTATTTATAGCATTCTTTTATTTGAAATTATTTAAAAAACTAACCAGAAGATTGCATTTTAATCCAACTAGCTAAATCATTTGAAATATTTATAAGGGCCATTTTCAGCCTTTGTTCTAAAAAAAAAAAGTGGGGGAATGTGGGGTGGGGAGCAGGCAATGGAAGTCACATATGATTTAGAATGAGCAGAGCTGAGGCTCTGAAGGACCATCAAAAGCTGCCACTCTGCCCACTGGAAAGACATTTCCCAAAATAAAAGACATGCCATTCACTGACACTTGCATAGTCTTGAAACCATGCGTGTTCTGCCTTGTGCCAAAAGAGTTTGGGAGAAGAGGGAACGGCTGCTCCCAGCTCTGTCGGCAGCCGCTTCTGAAGCTGCCATAGCAACAAGTATAGACTAAAAGCGATCCTTCCATATTAGGTGTGAACTGACTCCAGACAAGGAAAATAGCTTGCAGAGAAGAAGCCAACTTTGCTGGGAGTCTCATAGGGAAAAATTTGCCAGTGACCCAACCCCCCATGCCAATTGCCTTTCACTCCCCAAACCACCATGTGAGTAAAAAAGACAGAATTAAAAAAAAAAAAAAAAAAAAAAAAACTTTCCTTCAAACACCCAGACATACAGCCTTGATTGGTAAAACTGCACTGGAGTCCTTCCCCACCCCCAAGCCCCAGCACTCTCCTCTCTTGTTCTGATTCTCAGCTGCCTCAGTAGCCCATCCATCTGTCAGTGTGCATATGGGTAAAAGAGGCGAGCCAGGAAGCAGACAGAAGAATAATTTGTATTTCATAAGCATGTTCTCAGCAGAGGAGTAGAAAATACCTTCTGCCAAAACAGAACAGGGTGGCAGGTCTGGAGCAGTATCTGCTCATCTAGGAATGACCCTTAAAATGTAGATGCTACTCTGTCATTTGGGTTTCTGGGGCAGACCCTGTCTCTGTCCCCATAGCTTTCTACCCTGACCACCCTCCCCCTTTCATCCACTCATCCATTCCCACCCAATGACAAGACTTTCGGTGGCATATTGAGTCCCAATTCCTGCCTTTGTCCTTGTCTAGGCTCTTCTCTTTGCCGCTGAATCAGTTCAGATCAGGCCCCTGACACATAAGTGATTGTGCAACCTTGAGCAAGTCACTTTGTCTCTGAGCATCAGTTTTTTTCAGCCGTAAAACAGGGCTAATAACATTGCCAAACTTGCAGGTAAATTGTGAGGATTAAATGAGATAATTCCTGTAAACCTCTTAGACCAATGTCTGGCTCATAACAAATGATCAGTAAGTGTTATTTTTTCACCCACAAGCCTCATCTCCCAGCTCATTTTGTTGCTGCCCACATTGTCTAGTCTTGACAGATTTTGTCTTCAAAGGCAAAGTCCACGTTGTTTTATTCATCTTTGTCATACTGATTTGTCTACAATCCTAGTTACCTAATATACAATGCCTGGCTCAATGTAGGTGTTTAATACATATTTGTTGTGAAGACGCACAAATTGATGGATGGGAGGATGAATGGGTGGGTAGATGCATAAATAATAGAGTGGAAAACCCACCCTTTTCTTGCCACATAGGATTAGGAAGAATCTGGGTCTCTGGCAAACCATCCAACAGAGATGAGTTTTCCAGGTGGGTAGACAGACTTGCATAGTCTTGAGGTCTTTTCTGACCAGAGGCTGTTACACGGAGTTGGCTGGATGTTTCCTTCTCCATCCATATGGGAACTTGGGAATTTGGCTAAAACGCTGGTATTTTGTTTTGTTTCTCTTTCTTAGCTTGACACTGGGGCTTCTTTCCTTTCTCTCCTTGAGTGCCAGCACAGATGCCAGCTGGCCCATGGGCTCTGTTAACCCTTTCCAGCCTGCCCTTGAACGGCTCTGCCAATACTCTGTATCACTTGGCTTTGCTGTGAACCCACATGGCTTCTTGCCTCATGATGTTTACACTGCTACCCTGCCTCTCTCTCTTAGTTCCCCCAACCTGGCTTCTCCAGTCACATAGAGCCACATGAGAAGAGAGCTGGTATTAAGCATAGACCTGGAAGGAAGGCAATGCATAAAGCTGTCAGCCTTACCTTATGCCCACAGCACAGTTAAGACCATTTTATAAACTAAGAAATTAAAAATCACAGGGGCAAAGTCACACAGCTGGGAAGATAGGGAGCCAGGACCCAAACCCAGGTCTCTTGACCACAAAGCCTATGTTTATTTTTCTAGACTAAAAATCTTCTCAAATTCATTCCAGTGAGATGAAGAGTTTTTTCTGTCCCTCTTTCTGTACCATCTCCATAGCCTATCTTAGGTTCCTTGCCTCTTTATTATCTCTAATTTTACAAAGGGATAAACTGAGGCTCAGAAATAATACGAGATCTATATAAAAATGAAGCCTCATCATTGGAAAGGAAACAGAGAGCCCTCCAGATGATAGAATCCTGACCAAGCACACACGAATAAAAGCATCAGAGTAGTTCTAGAGGGTACACATTCTGACTGCTTGAGGTCTAGCCTAGCTCCAGGGCATCTTCTGCTTACACTGCAGTAGCATTTACTACATATGTTGAAATCATCTGTTCAGATATCTGCTTTCCATTCTCTAACTGAGACTTTCTTGATGACAGTGTTCCAGATATTTTTGCTGCATAACCATGTGAAACATGCAGGTTTACATGATTATCTCATAGATGGCAAAAAGGCTTTTGATAAAATTCAACATCCCTTCATGTTAAAAAATCTCAATAAACTAGGTATTGAGGGAACATACCTCAAAATAGTAAGAGCCATTTATGACTAACCCACAACAAATGTCATACTGAATGGATAAAAGCTAATAGCATTCCCCTTGAAAACCAGCACAAGACTAGGATACCCTCTCTCACCACTACTATTCAACATAATATTGGAAGCTCTGGCCAGAGCAATCAGCAAGAGAAAGAAATAAAGGGTATTCAAATAGTAAGAGGGGAAGGCAAATGGTCTCTGCAGATGACGTGATCTTAGATCTAGAAAAATCCCATTATCTCAGTCCCAAAGCTTCTTAAGCTGATAGGCAACTTCAGCAAAGTCTCAGGATACGAAATCAATGTGCAAAAATCACAAGTATTTCTGTACACCAACAGCAGGCAAGAAGAGAGCCAAATCATGAGTGTACTCCCATTCACAATTGCCACAAAAATAATAAAATACCTAGGAATATAGCTAACAAGGGAAGTGAAGAACATCTTCAAGGAGAACTACAAACTACTCTCAAGGAAATAAGAGAAGACACAAACAAATGGAAAAACATTCTTCCTATTCCATGAATAGGAAGAATCAATATCATGAAAATGGTCATACTGCCCAAAGTAATTTATAGATTCAATCCTGTTCCCATTAAACTATAATTGATATTCTTCACAGAATTAGAAACTACTATTTTAAAATTAATATGGAACCAAAATGATCTCATATAGCCAAGACAATCATAAGCAAAAACAGCAAAGCTGAAGGCACCGTTACCCAACTTCGAACTATACTACAAGGCTACAGTAACCAAAGCAGCATGGCACTGGTAGAAAAACAGACACATAGACCAATGGAACAGAATAGATAACTCAAAAACAGGACCACACATCTACAGCTATCTGATCTTCAACAAACCTGACAAAAACAAGCAATAGGAAAAGGATTCCTTAAATAATAAATGGTGCTAGGAAAACTGGCTAGTCATATGCAGAAAATTGAAATTGGACTCCTGCCTTATACCTTACACAAAAATTAACTCAAGATGGATTAAAGACTTAAGTGTAAAAGCCCAAATTATAAAAGCCCTAGAAAAAAATTAGGCAATATCATTCAGGACATAGACATGAGCAAATATTTCATGATGAAAGCACCAAAAGCAATTGCAACAAAAGCAAAAATTGACAAATGGCATCTAATTAAACTAAAGAGCTTCTGCACAGCAAAAGAAACTATCATCAGAATGAAAAGACAACCAACAAAATGGAAGGAAATATTTGCAGTCTACCCATCTAACAAAGGTCTAATATCCAGAATCTATTATGCAAGGAACTTAAACAAATTTACAAGAAAAAAAAACCCTATTTAAAAGTGAGCAAAGGACATGAACAGACACTTCGCAAAAGAAGACATTTATGCAGTCATCAAACATATGAAAAAAAGCTCAGCATCACTGATCATTAGAGAAATGCAAATCAAAACTACACTGAGATACTATCTCATGCCAGTTACAATGGCAATTATTAAAAAGTCAAGAAATGACAGATGCTGGCAAGGCTGTGAAGAAATGGGAGCATTTCTAGACTGTTGGTGGGAATGTAAATTAGTTCATCCACTGTAAAAAACAGTGTGGTGATTTCTTAAAGACATAGAACCAGAAATACGATTTGACCCAGCAATCCCATTACTGGGTATATACACAAAGGAATATAAATCATTGTATTATAAGGATACATGCACATGTATGTTCACTGCAGCACTATTCATGAAAGCAAAGACATGGAATCAACTGAAATGCCCATCAATGATAAACTGGATAAAGAAAATGTAGTACATATACACCATGGAATACCATGCATCCGTAAAAAGGAACAAGATCATGTCCTTTACAGGGACATAGATGGAGCTGGCAGCCATTATCTTCAGCAAATTAATGCAGAAGAAGAAAACAAAACATCTCATTTATATTTGGGAGCTAAACAATGTGAACACATAGACAGGGAGGGATCACATGATGAGGCCTCTCAGGGCTGGGGATAGGGAGAGAATCAGTAAAAATAGTTAATGTATGTTGGGCTTAATAACCTCAGTGTTCTGGCTTAGATTCCAGTCATTTTCCCCCATTAAACTGCATGATTACTAGTGATGTCACTTAGAGTTCAATAACACATTATTTTAAAGTTTGAGGGAAATCATTAAAGTTTGGGCTTTCCTGGACTTGGTATAAAAAGTGGATACTTACTCCCACTGAACTAGAAAAATGGAGTTAAACTTCTAGATCAATTTGAAAGGCAATTAATTTTCCTAAAATAAGAGCAGCTCTTCTTGCCAGTGAATATTAAATAGGAGTTTTGTGATTATATGAATTTGCTATAGATTCTTACATGCCCTCTCCCCTCTTGATTTAATTTATGGCTTGTGTGAATTATCTGATTTGGAGATAATCTATGCTAAAGCAATGACAAACCACATTGATATAAATCCACTCTACTCAAAAGATGGCCCACAGCAAACCAAGTAATACCTACAAGTATGTGGCATTAACAAATAAAGATATTCCTACTCGTAGCCAGCACAAAAGCTTTCCAACAAGCTGGAGACAGTACAATATGGAAAGAGAACCCTGGACTTGGAATAAGAAAGAAGCTTATATCTTTTAAGCTCTTATCAGTTCAAAACCACAAAATATTGAGCACCGACTTGGTGACATGTATTATGCTAGAGATGATGACATAGAACCCATTCTTTCAAAGGGCCTGCAGTTCAATAAGTCAGAGACACCAAGATATTCATGATCATGTAGTGGGTGTCTTGACAGAGAGGAATGTAAAGTTATTGGCATAGAGTGGCATATGAGCACCTGGAAGAACACCTAATCCACATTGTGGGGATTGGGGAAGAGCAGATGAGGCTCTCTAAAGATGTTAGTGGATCTGAATTGTGACGAAGATGTGGGTATTGGAATGTCAGAGAAGGATTTGTAAGAGCATCATAGACAGAATGGGCAATATGAGCAAGACGTAAAACATGGGAAAAGTGGACTGTAAGTTTTTCCATATTACTAAAGTACAACATGTCAGGGAGGAAGCAGCAGAAGGTAAGGGTAGAGAAGTAGGTATGAGGCATGCAGTGCACTAAGGACTTTACACACATTATCTAATCTATGTTTCACCGTAGTGGTAAAAAAATGGTATTTCTCCATTTTACAGATGAGTAAAATGAAGGCCAAGGAGATCAAATAATTTTCTTAGCTCATCTTGAAGCTCTGAATATGTCTCCAGAAATGCTGTATTCTGGTGTCACAAGAAATCCTTATGGAGATCATTATTCATTTCTGGGCCTCTAGGCCCTTTCCGTTGAAATAAAGGGGACTGGACAGGATGCTTTCTCAAGCCACTGCCTGCTGCTGCAAGTTAGGATCCTCCAGGCTCTCCCGGCTGCCAGCGGCTGCTGCAGAGCTAGAACCACGTGCTTGTTTTCAGTACCATGGAGAGGTGCCGCATTGCTGAGAGCCGCAGACCCGAGGGTCAGCCAACGTAGAGAAAACCAGGAGATCCACAAATCTTCCTTTAAACAAGACATCAACAAAGACAGAAGGGCATAAAGGAGAGGGAATATCATAAGAGGAGAGAGATAGAGAAATTGTCCATCATCAGTACTCTCTTGAACAGAAGCTGAGTGATATGCTGAGTGAGACAAAGTGAACTAAATAAAAGGAATAAATTGTAGCAGCAACATGTCCTCGACATCATAATACAGATGCTGTAATCATACAAGGCTAATAGTCTGAGTCACTCCACAGCCATCGAAGACAAAGAATTGATGGGACAAGCCTTGCAGCTGCTCACAAAAAACAATAAATTAAACTTGCTGACCACGGCCTGGAGACAGGGGGAGGCACAATAAAATTATGTAACTGGTGGTTTATATCCTGAATAACACAGCCTTCTCTTCTCTTTCTCTTTCTCACCTTCAAGACAGGTGCTCCATGGCCTCATGTTTCTTCCTACCACAATCAAAACTTCCTCTCCAGCAAGGTTCTACTACTTGATTTATGCTAAGGTGTAAGTGGCTGCTAAAACTTAAAGAGTTATCTCTCATAGGAAAATCAGAAGCTTAGGGGTTGATTAGCTATAAATTAAGCTGAATGAGAACAGAGAAATTTTCTTTCCTGTTCACAGGACCTACAATAGTGTCTAACACAAGATATATGATCAATAATGACAACAGCAATAGCATTTACTAACACTTACTGAATGTTTACTATGTGTCAAGTGCTTCTTTGTGCTCTTTTAGTTCTCATAAGAGCAGAATGAGGTAAACAATGTTATTATCCCAATTTTCATTGTGGGAACCTGGGACATAGAGAAGCTAACTTCCTAAGGTCACAGAGATAGAAAATGCAAGATTCAAAACCACAAAAAATCTAAATCCAAAAGCCATGTTCTTAACTGTGATGGTTAATTATATGTATCAACTTGACTGTGCCATAGAGCACCCAGCTTAAACATTATTTCTGGGTGTGCCTCTGAGGATGTTTCTGGATGAGACTGTCATCTGGATTGGTGGACCCAGTAAAACAGATTGCCCTCTCCAATTCAGCTGAGCATCATTCAATCCATTGAGGCCCTAAACAGAACAAAAGGCAGAGGAAAGAATTTGTACCTTTTTTTCTGACTTAGTGCTTGACTGGGGAAATTTTTCTCCCACTGTTTACTACCTTCAGACTGGGGCTTATACCATCAGCTTCTCTGATCATTACACCTCCAGATTCAGACTGAATTATATCCTCAGCTTTCCTGAGTCTCCAGTTTGCAGATGGCACATCATTAATTCTCTCAATATCCATAATTATGTGCTCTGGAGAAACCTCATACATTGACCATTGTACCATACTTATGAGAGGAAAAGATGGAGAGATGCACAGAGAAAATCAGAAAGAGGCAGTTATGCACATACCATAGCAAGAAATAAAGTATTATCAAAACTATTAAAATATTGTTAGAGCCTATGCTGTTATACTAGGAGGATTAAGGATGAAAAATAATAATAATTCATCAGTTCTATTCAACACATAGGCACTAGGCTAAGCACTGATGATACAGAAATAAAAAGAGAACCTGTCTTTAATGTGCTCATGTCTAGTGAGGAGCAAGGACAAGTAAAAGACAAGATGGTCTCGTGAGTGTTTAGATAAAAGTGAGTGTGTTATTGCTGGTGCTATAGAAATTCAGAGAGTGGATGCATTTTCAGGGTTAAGGGTTGGAGTGTCGCAAGTAATATGTGCTCTCTGCATAGATCCCAGAAACCCCATAGCTGAGAAGTTGATTGGGTACTCAAGCCAAAAGGTGGAGAAAATACCCAGAGATACATGCAAAGATTGGTGGACCATGTTGAAATATTGGAGATCTTGTAGTCTAAACAAACATATTCTGCGATCTCTAGACTTAGCAAGTATTCTAAATACTTAATAGTGCTTGGCACTTGGAATGTAAAAATGAGCAAGCTTACGTGTTTCCTGCCTTCACTGGGATCACATTCTAAAATTCTACACTTGAGAATGGTGAAGTGGAGACCCACATGAAGCCTCACTGAGGTGAAACTGAGGTAGAGTTTCCTTCCAAAGATTGCACAGTGAGGCATTGATAAAGCACAAACTCACAGCCAAGGCTCAAGTATGCTGCCATCTCTCAAGAAATGATCATTGAATAAATGAGTGAGTAGTGAACAAGAAGGTATTGTAAAAGTTCTTTGGTGGGCAAAAGAAAAAAGTCACCTAGTTACTTAGTTAGATGGAAGTCATGACTTGAGTCTGGCTCGAATATGCAGATAGCTTCATGACATCCACCAGCTCCCAGAGTGGCCTTGAAGGCCTAAGTCTTCATCTTTGACATCAGCTGTCTCTCACTGCAGCTTCTCAGTGATTCCCTGTATCCCCATGTATTGTGCATTTTGTGTCCATTTATTTATTGTTTCTGCAAATCCTTAGCTGAGCCAAGAAAAATCAAAAGAAAAAATATGTCTTCCTAGAGCAGCCTCAGAAAGCCCCAGGAGAGATGGCAGCCGTCATAAGAGGGGTAAAATAACCCAGTGGAGTATAAATGAAGCCTGCACAGCAATGGAGAGGCTGGCTTGCATCATCGTTTTCCTATTTACCACTGGAAACCACAGGAGAACCTGACACGGGCAGGGTAACCTTTGGATGACCCAGCTATCGGCTGCATAGGCCAGCTCTTCAGCATGGAAGAGAGCACCCAGACAGAGCCTCCGTTAGTGCCAAAAAGGGTTATTTGGAGGCACCAAATTGGCCAACAGGCAGAAGCCTTAAGTCCCTTCCTTTTGTTGAACTGCCTCACATTCTTCCAAAGTGGTCAGTCTTAGAAAGACCCAAGATAAAGCATCTCAGAAACGTCCCAATGTGAAGTAATAAATGGATATTTTGGTGAAATCTGCTTAGCACTCTTTAGAGCAGGACTGGCTCCTCAGTGAGATACTCTGAGATCCCTCCTAGTTCACAGTTATTTGGACTCTGACAGCACATTTTGATGACAGTGTTGGTCTCTGGCGCTTTGTAACTGGTGATTTATATTCTGTTTCATTCAGCTTTCTCTTATTCTTCTCATTCATCATGGGGTCCTTTAATGTTTTCTATCTTGCCAGATACTACAATCTAGTTTAACTTAGTAGAGTCAAGAAACTGACAGCCTCCCAAACTCCCTAAGTTCCACCAACAGATACATAATATCACTGTTCATCAGACAGGATTTGACCATTTTTGCCTATGACAATATATCCTAAATGCCTGAGGCAATTTGAATTTTTGGAAAAATGACTTTTTTTTATAAATCCTACAGAAATTAATTCTTAAAACCTCTATTCATAGCATCATCAGTAGCAAGTGGCTGAAAGGAAATTTTAATTCAACCCCCACATGCTTCTGTTCCATTCAACTCATTAATTTGAGTTAAGAAACATTCATAGCCAATTAATAAAAGGTTTTTAAAGGGGAAAAAATGTTTGTTAAGCACCTACTATTTGCCAGATACTATGCACAGTCCTAAGGATACAGAAATAAAGGAGACACAGTTCTGTCTTTGAGGAGCTTACCATCTAGTCTTTGCTAGATGTTACAGAAACATGTCACAGAAAACATAAATCCAATGTCATGGTAAATGTATTATAGTCATGATAGAGGCTGCAATGAGAGTTTAGAAGGAAGGGGTTAATTACAACAAGCACAGAATGGGGAAGGCTCTGTAAAGTACAATATGGGCTGTGATGAATGGGACTTGGTAGCTACACATAGAGAGAAGCACATTTCAGGTAGACGATGCAAAAATGCCAAAGCTGGCATGCGGGATGTACACTTTTCTAAAAAGCAAAATGTCATGCTTGGTCCAGAACGTGTGTGTGTGTGTTTGTGTGTGTGCATGTGGGTGTGTGCGTGCATGTTTGCAAGTGTGTGAGTGCATATGTGTGGTGAGTGGTGATGAGAAAGATTTAAGGCTGAAGAGGATTCAAGTTCGCTTTTGGTATTCTTAGTCATTAGCAAAGCACTTTATGGAGATCCCATAAAGTGCTCAGGGATTGTGGTGTTTGGAAAGCCTTTCCTGACCACCTGCTGGTGGCTTAGTACCTCCTCCGATGAACTACCATCTCCAAGATTTGCTATTGTGATTTTCTGTTGCTCCTGGTCTCCTCCCAATTGTGAGCCACATGAGGGCAATGACTATTTTATTCACAGAACTTCCATGCCAAGAAGGTTTCTGGACATAGCAGGTACTTGGAATACATTTGTTAAATTAATGAATTATATTTGCCTTTAGTGCCTTTATCATAACTTCTCACATAGGTGAGAATTCTGAAGTCTGAGAGAGAGAATAATTGATTTCAGTTGCAAGGCCAGCCATGGCAAAATTTATTTCCAGATGTCCTTATTTAATGGGAGTGGAGGCAGCAGGGGAAAGCATTTTGTAACCCTCTCTGTCAAATTTAGATCTAGAGAGACCACAATAGCTTTTGGAGTCACTGATCAAAATGTCCCCCACAGGAAAGCCTTCCTGACCACCTCCTCTCCCCTCACTTTCTAGCTCAAGTCATATTTTCTCTATGTGACTTGTATTACATACTTCATTTTTTTTTGTTTATTGACTTTCATCTTTGAAAGAAGAGTAGATGAGAGATTTTTTGTCTGTTTTATTTATTGTTTTATGCCCAGCACAAAGGACATGTCTGGCCTCTGGCGGAGACTCTATAGATGTGTGTTGAATGACTTAGAGAATAAACACTATGGAATGCAAGGGGCAGAGGTGCTGCAAACAGAAACATGGCTATCAAAAGGGAGACAGTCGGCTGGACGCAGTCACTCATGCGTGTAATTTCAGCACTTTGGGAGGTCAAGGTGGGTGGATCACTTGAGGTTAGACCATCCTGACCAACATGGTGAAACCCTATCACTACTAAAAACACAAAAAAGTTAGCCTGGCATGGCGGCACATCCCCTATAGTCCCAGGTACTCAGGAGGATGAAACAGGAAAATCACTTGAAACCCAGAGGCGGAGGTTGGAGTGAGCCAAGATCATAGCACTGCACTCCAGCCTAGGTGATAAGAACAACACTCTGTCTCAAAAAAAAAAAAAAAAAAAGAAGAAGAAGATAACGAAAGATGGAAAGAAAGAGAGAGAAAGAGAAAAAAGAAAAGAAAAGAAAGAGAAAGAAAGAGAAAGAAAGAAAGAAGAAAGA